>NC_088881.1:21351780-21372714 GCF_032884065.1 Artemia franciscana
TTTTTGAATGCCGAAAGGCAGACTAGTCTACACAATTGTTGTATGTTTTAATATTTCAAGATTACTTATCTAGATATTAATATTATATAGATACTATCTTACTTATCAAGATATTAGGGTTGTCAGACAAGTAACCCTGGAAAATGCAAGATAATTGAAGTCATTTATGAACAAAAATCCAATCTTTTCAAAAATATAAAACAAATTGTGAACTTATGGGCAAATAGTAAAAAGGGACAGTAATGTGAAATATGGCACAACTTCCAGGGGTGTCTAAATAAGCTATGTTTATAGGGAAGTAGACGTGATTAGTGTTGTTAGTCGCCTAGTTGCCTACAGCCCTTCAGTTGACAAGTGGCTGGCTAGATGTTTGTTGTTATCTTTTGCAGATTACATCCAGGGAAGCTACTTTTCAGCGGGTAAGGGATGCTCGAAGGCACTCTTGGTTTGGTGCAATAGTGTGCCAAGTCCTAGGCGCTCTTGATTCGACTCCCAAATCTCTTAGGGCCCTCATTCCTCCCTCGTTTAGGACCCGTATTTCCATTCCAGTTTAGGGGATTCCTCTAAAATGAGGAGTTTTGAGATCTTACAGGGGCAAATCCTTTCATTTGAGGACTCCATTGGTTTCTAGACACAATACTCAGTCTGGCGGAGAACACGATCCAAGAGACAATTCTCTGTGTGAAGGGAAAAGAGAATCAACAGGCGATTCCCCATGGGAAGGGATACCAAGAAACGGGTCTGTGAGGAAGGAGAAGCCTGGAGCCTAAATGCAAATATAACACAAAATCCCTGTGATTTACCACCTCAAAGTTTTATCTTCGTTGATACATTCGGGGAGTCTGAAGTATGGCATTCTAACAGCTAAACTAATGATTCCTCGGTCTGAAATGAATGAAATACATTCTACAACATATTTTGGCACAAGGGATTGGGTGTGGTCAGGACTGGCCCATTTTCTTTGCAGGCCTTCCTCCAGAACCGTCCTAAATTTTACACAAGTCTATTTTGCCTCCAGAGGGAGAAGACTTTGTGATGGGCCTGTACGAAATTGGAAGGGAAATGATTCTTGTATTTATTGTTAAGCCCTTAGATGGTGTAAAAGCGATTCAAGTCCCAGCTACATTTAGTCCTCTTTTGTTTCGTCTTAAAAAGTAACTATATCTGGATTTATTATCCTTAGAGCATAGCCACGTAATTTATTTAGGCTAAAAAGTAAAAGGCAAAGCATTGCTCAAGAAATGTGAACAAAACTAACTCTTTCTACTAAGTCCTTCTAGCTCGACTTCATCTTATAGGACTTTTTTTTTCATTTTTTTTGCTTTTCTACAGTGGCGTAATTTCGTCAAAATCCAAACTTGAAGGGGATGGAGGAGCAAAGATGGAACCCTTTGTCCAAAATAAAGTGAAAATAGCAGTAAAAACTAAAAGAAGCCATTTGGTACCACAGAGGCACTATTTAGTACTCTAAAAGAGCTATAAATTTACTTTAAAAATAAGAAAAAAAACAGATGTGTTTCTGTAGATCCTTAAATTTATAGGTTTATATTAGTTTAGACTCAATTTTGAAGAAACTAAATTTCAGAAGGGGGTAGGGGAATGAGGTTTGGGGGAGGGGAAAAACAAGGTTTGAGAGGGGCAGTTGCACCTTCCAGCTCCATAACAAATTACGACCCTACTTTTCTATGGTTTCGAACCTTAGAGTTGTTTAATAAGCTTTGATCAAATTCTCCTATAAAACTGGAATTCTACTTGAAGGCCATCTATTCTTCAAGACAGTCTTCTGGGCTACATGGTTAGTAACAAGATGGAATTATAGAATTACTCAAGTAAATGACAAATGAAAAGGACAAATACTTATACAATAAAGTAAGCAATCATTTATTTGATAAAGTCTTACTGTTTCGTGTCTGTGTATCTTTCTTAGGTGATTGAAAATTCAGCTTTTGTTTCCATATTTGAAGCAAATTTAATAATGTCTAATAAAACTTGCATTGTTACCATGTAGTATATATGGAAAACCAGTTGTTTTAATTCAGGGAAGGAAATTTTCTCTACAAGATGTTTTTCCTGCATTCCTCCTCTTAGATTCAAAATAATCTCTTCGTGGTATTATCATTGAAAAAGGGCTTTTTTTTTTTTCTTTGTATTTTTGTTAAAGAAATTGAAAAGACAACGAGATTCCCCTGCCTGGAATCTGGAGAATACAGGATTTCGCCCCCTCTCCCCTTCCCCTTGGGCTGTGTGTTTACAAATCTATTTGAGCAAGGAATACAAAAAAAAAAAAAAAAAAAAAAAAAAAAAAAACATCGGAAACTTGTTTAAATGCATTGCGCTACGTTTTAACGAGTCGGACAAAAATATCGGGATTAGCTCATTGGGTCCAGCCTTGTCCCCTAGTTTCCATGAATTTGGCGCTTTTGATCAATACCAGTGGTGTCGACTGGTGGATTGACAATTTTTTATTGCAAATGAGGGTGTTTTTTGGGGTATTTTTGTAAAAGAAAGTAAAAAAAAAAAAAACAAAAAAAAAACAGAGAATTGTTCTCTCTGGATTTCGTAAAAAACTTTTCTCTGTCCCCCACCCCCCTTAATTGCCTTGAATTAACGTTATTCATCAATGCTGGTTCCGATCATTGTCAGCTAAAGGGCCAAGAGAATATTATCTCTGATTTAAGGTGTTATCTTTCTAATTTTGGCTTTTTGAGTGACAATTTTGTCCAAGTCTTGATTGGAAAATTTACCGTTTACCATTAAAATTTGGAGATAAACTTTGATATAATGGGAAATGTTTCGTACTGTTTACAAAAATCTAAAAACAAAGTGATAAGTTAATTGAATATTATTTGAGAATTGCAACCGAAATAAATTTTGTGACAAACTTTGTTACTCGTATTCTTATAATTGTTTTGACAATCCTTGTTAAATTATCGCTTCTCGGCCTTTTGGCTAAGATCAAAGTGTAGTATCTGTTCTTATCAGCTTAATATCTGATACGGCCCCTACATGGGGCCCAGAATATTAAACTGATTTTTGGAAATCGGAGGGATGTCGGGGCTTGCTCCGCTCCCTTCACGCGTTGGCCCGGTATTGCAGTACCTCCGGGATCGGCGCACCCCTTTCGAGGGGAAACCAAAGTCCATGAACCCTAATCAATAGTGGGCTAAATACGTTATTCAAAGTGAAGAGAGACCCCTGGCGTTAGTTAATTATTCCTTGAATACATTGAAAATCATTTTTTTTTCCATATGAAAAAAAGAAGAAACACTGTATGAAATTTACAAAAATTAATGGTGAAAAAGCCAATGGGTAGACGCCATAATTAATTTAAAGTGCCCAAGCTGGATCCAAGTCCCCATGCATCTTTATCGAAAATAGTTCGTAATTATAAACTGCTGAAATTTAAATTGAGCCAATATTCGATAAAATGGCTGAAGCGATTGTTTTTGGCCTCAGGCGGCTTGGTTCTGCGGTGAGTTGTTGATAGTAGTAATGACTAAAGCCCCTCCCCCCCCTCTATGATTGTTAGAGAGAAAATAATTGGCAAAGTCAGTAGAACGGTCACTGGGTTCTCAGAAATTAGAGTTTCAACTTTTCAGTCAAATTGATAAGAGAGTGAGAAACCCCTGATTTTCTTTTCTCAAAAAGGTAAACTTGCATTTAAACGATCTAGAGGCTTGCATATGAAAATGAAATGGGGCATTCCTATTTTCAAAAACAATTCAGAGACTTGATTCACTGCTGTGAAAAAAGTTTTGTAAAGCTGCATCTGTTTAATGAATTAGAGTTTCTGAGTGGCATTCAAAGCAACCGGATTTATGTCGAAAGACATTAGTAAAATGTTAGTTTTGAACAATTCATACTTACCTGGCTGGGGAGCTGCCTTGATCATGAAGGAGGCGCTCCCAGGGTGAGGCCTTTCCATTGCACTTCGGATTGGCTGACCCCTGTGATTACCCCAAATGGGGGTAACTCAACAGCGTAATTTTTGGTAGTGGGGGACTGCGTTCGCGCGGACCCCTGTCCACACATTGAATAGGTTTCTTCCTTTGAGCCCGCTCTATGTTGCAATTTTGTGAATTGAAAGGAAAAAGTATGTAAATTGATAATGTTTAAACCAAGTAATTTAGAACATCTCTTAAATAAACACATTTTGTTTTTCTTAGTCTTGTATTAAAGCAAATGATGGGGTATCAATGACCAGTCGCCATAATTAAATTAAATTGCCTAAACTGATTGAATTCCTGATGCATTTTGTTTTTGAAAATACTCCGTAATTATCAAATACTGATTTTTATATTGAACTAGGAATCGAATCCAAATGCTGAAATTTAAATTAAGTCACAAAGGCTAGTCTTAAAAAGTGAATTGCCCTTGGTCACCACACTTTCATCAAGTCAATTGTATTGGCAACATATCAGACTAAGAATTCCTTCACTACCGCTAAGCTTCTTGTATTATTTTAATAGGGGGGGCCTTTGGGCCACAGCAATTGATCGACCAGTCAGCTACATTACAATTATTTTTGGGCCTGATTACTGAATATTTATGTTATTTTCTGCGATGTAGTTTTAGTAGTATGTCATTAAAGTTGCCCATGAATTGCTGTTCATTGAATATGTTTCGCATCATATGATTTTTTGGCCCGTATTTACTTGATTGAACATTGAATTTCTTATTGCTTTCGAACCTTGTTAAAAAAAACCACGAGGATTTACTAGGATTTATTTTTATATACCCAAGTCAACCTTAGCAATTTTCATAGCTCTGGCCTCTCCTCATATCGAGTTAATCTTTCGCCTTTTACTAAAGATTACCGTGGGGAGGGGCACTTGATGAGTCTTAACAAATTTTGAATGCCGAAAGGCAGACTAGTCTACACAATTGTTGTATGTTTTAATATTCAAGATTACTTATCTAGATATTAATATTATATAGATACTATCTTACTTATCAAGATATTAGGGTTGTCAGACAAGTAACCCTGAAAATGCAAGATAATTGAAGTCATTTATGAACAAAAATCCAATCTTTTCAAAATATAAAACAAATTGTGAACTTATGGGCAAATAGTAAAAAGGGACAGTAATTGTGAAATATGGCACAACTTCCAGGGGTGTCTAAATAAGCTATGTTTATAGGGAAGTAGACGTGATTAGTGTTGTTAGTCGCCTAGTTGCCTACAGCCCTTCAGTTGACAAGTGGCTGCTAGATGTTTGTTGTTATCTTTTGCAGATTACATCCAGGGAAGCTACTTTTCAGCGGGTAAGGGATGCTCGAAGGCACTCTTGGTTTGGTGCAATAGTGTGCCAAGTCCTAGGCGCTCTTGGACTCGACTCCAAATCTCTTAGGGCCCTCATTCCTCCCTCGTTTAGGACCCGTATTTCCATTCCAGTTTAGGGGATTCCTCTAAAATGAGGAGTTTTGAGATCTTACAGGGGCAAATCCTTTCATTTGAGGACTCCATTGGTTTCTAGACACAATACTCAGTCTGGCGGGAGAACACGATCCAAGAGACAATTCTCTGTGTGAAGGGAAAAGAGAATCAACAGGCGATTCCCCATGGGAAGGATACCAAGAAACGGGTCTGTGAGGAAGGAGAAGCCTGGAGCCTAAATGCAAATATAACACAAAATCCCTGTGATTTACCACCTCAAAGTTTTATCTTCGTTGATACATTCGGGGAGTCTGAAGTATGGCATTCTAACAGCTAAACTAATGATTCCTCGGTCTGAAATGAATGAAATACATTCTACAACATATTTGGCACAAGGGATTGGTGTGGTCAGGACTGGCCCATTTTTCTTTTGCAGGCCTTCCTCCAGAACCGTCCTAAATTTTACACAAGTCTATTTTGCCTCCAGAGGGAGAAGACTTTGTGATGGCCTGTACGAAATTGGAAGGGAAATGATTCTTGTATTTATTTGTTAAGCCCTTAGATGGTGTAAAAGCGATTCAAGTCCCAGCTACATTTAGTCCTCTTTTGTTTCGTCTTAAAAAGTAACTATATCTGGATTTATTATCCTTAGAGCATAGCCACGTAATTTATTTAGGCTAAAAAGTAAAAGGCAAAGCATTGCTCAAGAAATGTGAACAAAACTAACTCTTTCTACTAAGTCCTTCTAGCTCGACTTCATCTTATAAGACTTTTTTTTCATTTTTTTGCTTTTCTACAGTGGCGTAATTTCGTCAAAATCCAAACTTGAAGGGGATGGAGGAGCAAAGATGGAACCCTTTGTCCAAAATAAAGTGAAAATAGCAGTAAAAACTAAAAAGAAGCCATTTGGTACCACAGAGGCACTATTTAGTACTCTAAAAGAGCTATAAATTTACTTTAAAAAATAAGAAAAAAAACAGATGTGTTTCTGTAGATCCTTAAATTTATAGGTTTATATTAGTTTAGACTCAATTTTGGAAGAAACTAAATTTCAGAAGGGGGTAGGGGAATGAGGTTTGGGGGAGGGGAAAAACAAGGTTTGAGAGGGGCAGTTGCACCTTCCAGCTCCATAACAAATTACGACCCTACTTTTCTATGGTTTCGAACCTTAGAGTTGTTTAATAAGCTTTGATCAAATTCTCCTATAAAACTGGAATTCTACTTGAAGGCCATCTATTCTTCAAGACAGTCTTCTGGGCTACATGGTTAGTAAGAAGATGGAATTATAGAATTACTCAAGTAAATGACAAATGAAAAGGACAAATACTTATACAATAAAGTAAGCAATCATTTATTTGATAAAGTCTTACTGTTTCGTGTCTGTGTATCTTTCTTAGGTGATTGAAAATTCAGCTTTTGTTTCCATATTTGAAGCAAATTTAATAATGTCTTAATAAAACTTGCATTGTTACCATGTAGTATATATGGAAAACCAGTTGTTTTAATTCAGGGAAGGAAATTTTCTCTACAAGATGTTTTTCCTGCATTCCTCCTCTTAGATTCAAAATAATCTCTTCGTGGTATTATCATTGAAAAAGGGCTTTTTTTTTTTTTTCTTTGTATTTTTGTTAAAGAAATTGAAAAGACAACGAGATTCCCCTGCCTGGAATCTGGAGAATACAGGATTTCGCCCCCTCTCCCCTTCCCCTTGGGCTGTGTGTTTACAAATCTATTTTGAGCAAGGAATACAAAAAAAAAAAAAAAAAAAAAAAAAAAAAAAAAAAAAAAACATCGGAAACTTGTTTAAATGCATTGCGCTACGTTTTAACGAGTCGGACAAAAATATCGGGGATTAGCTCATTGGGTCCAGCCTTGTCCCCTAGTTTCCATGAATTTGGCGCTTTTGATCATACCAGTGGTGTCGACTGGTGGATTGACAATTTTTATTGCAAATGAGGGTGTTTTTTGGGGTATTTTTGTAAAAGAAGTAAAAAAAAAAAAACAAAAAAAAAACAAGAGAATTGTTCTCTCTGGATTTCGTAAAAAACTTTTCTCTGTCCCCCACCCCCCTTAATTGCCTTGAATTAACGTTATTCATCAATGCTGGTTCCGATCATTGTCAGCTAAAGGGCCAAGAGAATATTATCTCTGATTTAAGGTGTTATCTTTTCTAATTTGGCTTTTTGAGTGACAATTTTGTCAAGTCTTGATTGGAAAATTTACCGTTTACCATTAAAATTTGGAGATAAACTTTGATATAATGGGAAATGTTTCGTACTGTTTACAAAAATCTAAAAACAAAGTGATAAGTTAATTGAATGTTATTTGAGAATTGCAACCGAAGTAAATTTTGTGACAAACTTTGTTACTCGTATTCTTATAATTGTTTTGACAATCCTTGTTAAATTATCGCTTCTCGGCCTTTTGGCTAAGATCAAAGTGTAGTATCTGTTCTTATCAGCTTAATATCTGATACGGCCCCTACATGGGGCCCAGAATATTAAACTGATTTTTGGAAACCGGAGGGATGTCGGGGCTTGCTCCGCTCCCTTCACGCGTTGGCCCGGTATTGCAGTACCTCCGGGATCGGCGCACCCCTTTTCGAGGGAAACCAAAGTCCATGAACCCTAATCAATAGTGGGTACAATACGTTATTCAAAGTGAAGAGAGACCCTGCCGTTAGTTACTTATTCCTTGATACATTGAAAATCATTTTCTTTTCCATATGAGAAAAAGAAGAAACACTGTATAAAATTTACAAAAATTAATGGTGAAAAAGCCAATGGGTGGACGCCATAATTAATTTAAAGTGCCCAAGCTGGATCCAAGTCCCATGCATCTTTATCGAAAATAGTTCGTAATTATAAACTGCTGAAATTTAAATTGAGCCAATATTCGATAAAATGGCTGAAGCGATTGTTTTTGGCCTCAGGCGGCTTGGTTCTGCGGTGAGTTGTTGATAGTAGTAATGACTAAAGCCCCTCCCCCCCCTCTATGATTGTTAGAGAGAAAATAATTGGCAAAGTCAGTAGAACGGTCACTGGGTTCTCAGAAATTAGAGTTTCAACTTTTCAGTCAAATTGATAAGAGAGTGAGAAACCCCTGATTTTCTTTTCTCAAAAAGGTAAACTTGCATTTAAACGATCTAGAGGCTTGCATATGAAAATGAAATGGGGCATTCCTATTTTCAAAAACAATTCAGAGACTTGATTCACTGCTGTGAAAAAAGTTTTGTAAAGCTGCATCTGTTTAATGAATTAGAGTTTCTGAGTGGCATTCAAAGCAACCGGATTTATGTCGAAAGACATTAGTAAAATGTTAGTTTTGAACAATTCATACTTACCTGGCTGGGGAGCTGCCTTGATCATGAAGGAGGCGCTCCCAGGGTGAGGCCTTTCCATTGCACTTCGGATTGGCTGACCCCTGTGATTACCCCAAATGGGGGTAACTCAACAGCGTAATTTTTGGTAGTGGGGGACTGCGTTCGCGCGGACCCCTGTCCACACATTGAATAGGTTTCTTCCTTTGAGCCCGCTCTATGTTGCAATTTTGTGAATTGAAAGGAAAAAGTATGTAAATTGATAATGTTTAAACCAAGTAATTTAGAACATCTCTTAAATAAACACATTTTGTTTTTCTTAGTCTTGTGTTAAAGCAAATGATGGGTATCAATGACCAGTCGCCATAATTAAATTAAATTGCCTAAACTGATTGAATTCCTGATGCATTTTGTTTTGAAAATACTCCGTAATTATCAAATACTGATTTTTATATTGAACTAGGAATCGAATCCAAATGCTGAAATTTAAATTAAGTCACAAAGGCTAGTCTTAAAAAGTGAATTGCCCTTGGTCACCACACATTTCATCAAGTCATTGTATTGGCAACATATCAGACTAAGAATTCCTTCACTACCGCTAAGCTTCTTGGAATATTTAATAGGGGGGGCCTTTGGCCACAGCAATTGATCGACCAGTCAGCTACATTACAATTATTTTTGGGCCTGATTACTGAATATTTATGTTATTTTCTGCGGATGTAGTTTTAGTAGTATGTCATTAAAGTTGCCCATGAATTGCTGTTCATTGAATATGTTTTCGCATCATATGATTTTTTGGCCCGTATTTACTTGATTGAACATTGAATTTCTTATTGCTTTCGAACCTTGTTAAAAAAAACCACGAGGATTTACTAGGATTTATTTTTATATACCCAAGTCAACCTTAGCAATTTTCATAGCTCTGGCCTCTCCTCATATCGAGTTAATCTTTCGCCTTTTACTAAAGATTACCGTGGGGAGGGGCACTTGATGAGTCTAACAAATTTTGAATGCCGAAAGGCAGACTAGTCTACACAATTGTTGTATGTTTTAATATTTCAAGATTACTTATCTAGATATTAATATTATATAGATACTATCTTACTTATCAAGATATTAGGGTTGTCAGACAAGTAACCCTGGAAAATGCAAGATAATTGAAGTCATTTATGAACAAAAATCCAATCTTTTCAAAAATATAAAACAAATTGTGAACTTATGGGCAAATAGTAAAAAGGGACAGTAATTGTGAAATATGGCACAACTTCCAGGGGTGTCTAAATAAGCTATGTTTATAGGGAAGTAGACGTGATTAGTGTTGTTAGTCGCCTAGTTGCCTACAGCCCTTCAGTTGACAAGTGCTGGCTAGATGTTTGTTGTTATCTTTTGCAGATTACATCCAGGGAAGCTACTTTTCAGCGGGTAAGGGATGCTCGAAGGCACTCTTGGTTTGGTGCAATAGTGTGCCAAGTCCTAGGCGCTCTTGATTCGACTCCCAAATCTCTTAGGGCCCCTCATTCCTCCCTCGTTTAGGACCCGTATTTCCATTCCAGTTTAGGGGATTCCTCTAAAATGAGGAGTTTTGAGATCTTACAGGGGCAAATCCTTTCATTTGAGGACTCCATTGGTTTCTAGACACAATACTCAGTCTGGCGGGAGAACACGATCCAAGAGACAATTCTCTGTGTGAAGGGAAAGAGAATCAACAGGCGATTCCCCATGGGAAGGGATACCAAGAAACGGGTCTGTGAGGAAGGAGAAGCCTGGAGCCTAAATGCAAATATAACACAAAATCCCTGTGATTTACCACCTCAAAGTTTTATCTTCGTTGATACATTCGGGGAGTCTGAAGTATGGCATTCTAACAGCTAAACTAATGATTCCTCGGTCTGAAATGAATGAAATACATTCTACAACATATTTTGGCACAAGGAATTGGTGTGGTCAGGACTGGCCCATTTTTCTTTTGCAGGCCTTCCTCCAGAACCGTCCTAAATTTTACACAAGTCTATTTTGCCTCCAGAGGGAGAAGACTTTGTGATGGGCCTGTACGAAATTGGAAGGGAAATGATTCTTGTATTTATTTGTTAAGCCCTTAGATGGTGTAAAAGCGATTCAGTCCCAGCTACATTTAGTCCTCTTTTGTTTCGTCTTAAAAAGTAACTATATCTGGATTTATTATCCTTAGAGCATAGCCACGTAATTTATTTAGGCTAAAAAGTAAAAGGCAAAGCATTGCTCAAGAAATGTGAACAAAAACTAACTCTTTCTACTAAGTCCTTCTAGCTCGACTTCATCTTATAAGACTTTTTTTTCATTTTTTTTGCTTTTCTACAGTGGCGTAATTTCGTCAAAATCCAAACTTGAAGGGGATGGAGGAGCAAAGATGGAACCCTTTGTCCAAAATAAAGTGAAAATAGCAGTAAAAACTAAAAAGAAGCCATTTGGTACACAGAGGCACTATTTAGTACTCTAAAAGAGCTATAAATTTACTTTAAAAAATAAGAAAAAAAACAGATGTGTTTCTGTAGATCCTTAAATTTATAGGTTTATATTAGTTTAGACTCAATTTTGGAAGAAACTAAATTTCAGAAGGGGGTAGGGGAATGAGGTTTGGGGGAGGGGAAAAACAAGGTTTGAGAGGGGCAGTTGCACCTTCCAGCTCCATAACAAATTACGACCCTACTTTTCTATGGTTTCGAACCTTAGAGTTGTTTAATAAGCTTTGATCAATTCTCCTATAAAACTGGAATTCTACTTGAAGGCCATCTATTCTTCAAGACAGTCTTCTGGGCTACATGGTTAGTAACAAGATGGAATTATAGAATTACTCAAGTAAATGACAAATGAAAAGGACAAATACTTATACAATAAAGTAAGCAATCATTTATTTGATAAAGTCTTACTGTTTCGTGGTCTGTGTATCTTTCTTAGGTGATTGAAAATTCAGCTTTTGTTTCCATATTTGAAGCAAATTTAATAATGTCTTAATAAAACTTGCATTGTTACCATGTAGTATATATGGAAAACCAGTTGTTTTAATTCAGGGAAGGAAATTTTCTCTACAAGATGTTTTTCCTGCATTCCTCCTCTTAGATTCAAAATAATCTCTTCGTGGTATTATCATTGAAAAAGGGCTTGTTTTTTTTTTCTTTGTATTTTTGTTAAAGAAATTGAAAAGACAACGAGATTCCCCTGCCTGGAATCTGGAGAATACAGGATTTCGCCCCCTCTCCCTTCCCCTTGGGCTGTGTGTTTACAAATCTATTTTGAGCAAGGAATACAAAAAAAAAAAAAAAAAAAAAAAAAAAAAAAAAAAAAAACATCGGAAACTTGTTTAAATGCATTGCGCTACGTTTTAACGAGTCGGACAAAAATATCGGGGATTAGCTCATTGGGTCCAGCCTTGTCCCCTAGTTTCCATGAATTTGGCGCTTTTGATCAATACCAGTGGTGTCGACTGGTGGATTGACAATTTTTATTGCAAATGAGGGTGTTTTTGGGGTATTTTTGTAAAAGAAAGTAAAAAAAAAAAAAACAAAAAAAAACAAGAGAATTGTTCTCTCTGGATTTCGTAAAAAACTTTTCTCTGTCCCCCACCCCCCCTTAATTGCCTTGAATTAACGTTATTCATCAATGCTGGTTCCGATCATTGTCAGCTAAAGGGCCAAGAGAATATTATCTCTGATTTAAGGTGTTATCTTTTCTAATTTTGGCTTTTTGAGTGACAATTTTGTCCAAGTCTTGATTGGAAAATTTACCGTTTACCATTAAAATTTGGAGATAAACTTTGATATAATGGGAAATGTTTCGTACTGTTTACAAAAATCTAAAAACAAAGTGATAAATTAATTGAATGTTATTTGAGAATTGCAACCGAAATAAATTTTGTGACAAACTTTGTTACTCGTATTCTTATAATTGTTTTGACAATCCTTGTTAAATTATCGCTTCTCGGCCTTTTGGCTAAGATCAAAGTGTAGTATCTGTTCTTATCAGCTTAATATCTGATACGGCCCCTACATGGGGCCCAGAATATTAAACTGATTTTTGGAAATCGGAGGGATGTCGGGGCTTGCTCCGCTCCCTTCACGCGTTGGCCCGGTATTGCAGTACCTCCGGGATCGGCGCACCCCTTTCGAGGGGAAACCAAAGTCCATGAACCCTAATCAATAGTGGGTACAATACGTTATTCAAAGTGAAGAGAGACCCTGCCGTTAGTTACTTATTCCTTGAATACATTGAAAATCATTTTCTTTTCCATATGAGAAAAAGAAGAAACACTGTATAAAATTTACAAAAATTAATGGTGAAAAAGCCAATGGGTGGACGCCATAATTAATTTAAAGTGCCCAAGCTGGATCCAAGTCCCCATGCATCTCTATCGAAAATAGTTCGTAATTATAAACTGCTGAAATTTAAATTGAGCCAATATTCGATAAAATGGCTGAAGCGATTGTTTTTGGCCTCAGGCGGCTTGGTTCTGCGGTGAGTTGTTGATAGTAGTAATGACTAAAGCCCCTCCCCCCCCTCTATGATTGTTAGAGAGAAAATAATTGGCAAAGTCAGTAGAACGGTCACTGGGTTCTCAGAATTAGAGTTTCAACTTTTCAGTCAAATTGATAAGAGAGTGAGAAACCCCTGATTTTCTTTTCTCAAAAAGGTAAACTTGCATTTAAACGATCTAGAGGTTTGCATATGAAAATGAAATGGGGCATTCCTATTTTCAAAAACAATTCAGAGACTTGATTCACTGCTGTGAAAAAAGTTTTGTAAAGCTGCATCTGTTTAATGAATTAGAGTTTCTGAGTGGCATTCAAAGCAACCGGATTTATGTCGAAAGACATTAGTAAAATGTTAGTTTTGAACAATTCATACTTACCTGGCTGGGGAGCTGCCTTGATCATGAAGGAGGCGCTCCCAGGGTGAGGCCTTTCCATTGCACTTCGATTGGCTGACCCCTGTGATTACCCCAAATGGGGGTAACTCAACAGCGTAATTTTTGGTAGTGGGGGACTGCGTTCGCGCGGACCCCTGTCCACACATTGAATAGGTTTCTTCCTTTGAGCCCGCTCTATGTTGCAATTTTGTGAATTGAAAGGAAAAAGTATGTAAATTGATAATGTTTAAACCAAGTAATTTAGAACATCTCTTAAATAAACACATTTTGTTTTTCTTAGTCTTGTATTAAAGCAAATGATGGGGTATCAATGACCAGTCGCCATAATTAAATTAAATTGCCTAAACTGATTGAATTCCTGATGCATTTTGTTTTTGAAAATACTCCGTAATTATCAAATACTGATTTTTAAATTGAACTAGGAATCGAATCCAAATGCTGAAATTTAAATTAAGTCACAAAGGCTAGTCTTAAAAAGTGAATTGCCCTTGGTCACCACACAATTCATCAAGTCAATTGTATTGGCAACATATCAGACTAAGAATTCCTTCACTACCGCTAAGCTTCTTGGAATATTTTAATAGGGGGGGGCCTTTGGCCACAGCAATTGATCGACCAGTCAGCTACATTACAATTATTTTTGGGCCTGATTACTGAATATTTATGTTATTTTCTGCGGATGTAGTTTTAGTAGTATGTCATTAAAGTTGCCCATGAATTGCTGTTCATTGAATATGTTTTCGCATCATATGATTTTTTGGCCCGTATTTACTTGATTGAACATTGAATTTCTTATTGCTTTCGAACCTTGTTAAAAAAAAACCACGAGGATTTACTAGGATTTATTTTTATATACCCAAGTCAACCTTAGCAATTTTCATAGCTCTGGCCTCTCCTCATATCGAGTTAATCTTTCGCCTTTTACTAAAGATTACCGTGGGGAGGGGCACTTGATGAGTCTTAACAAATTTTTGAATGCCGAAAGGCAGACTAGTCTACACAATTGTTGTATGTTTTAATATTTCAAGATTACTTATCTAGATATTAATATTATATAGATACTATCTTACTTATCAAGATATTAGGGTTGTCAGACAAGTAACCCTGGAAAATGCAAGATAATTGAAGTCATTTATGAACAAAAATCCAATCTTTTCAAAAATATAAAACAAATTGTGAACTTATGGGCAAATAGTAAAAAGGGACAGTAATTGTGAAATATGGCACAACTTCCAGGGGTGTCTAAATAAGCTATGTTTATAGGGAAGTAGACGTGATTAGTGTTGTTAGTCGCCTAGTTGCCTACAGCCCTTCAGTTGACAAGTGGCTGGCTAGATGTTTGTTGTTATCTTTTGCAGATTACATCCAGGGAAGCTACTTTTCAGCGGGTAAGGGATGCTCGAAGGCACTCTTGGTTTGGTGCAATAGTGTGCCAAGTCCTAGGGCGCTCTTGATTCGACTCCCAAATCTCTTAGGGCCCTCATTCCTCCCTCGTTTAGGACCCGTATTTCCATTCCAGTTTAGGGGATTCCTCTAAAATGAGGAGTTTTGAGATCTTACAGGGGCAAATCCTTTCATTTGGGGACTCCATTGGTTTCTAGACACAATACTCAGTCTGGCGGGAGAACACGATCCAAGAGACAATTCTCTGTGTGAAGGGAAAAGAGAATCAACAGGCGATTCCCCATGGGAAGGGATACCAAGAAACGGGTCTGTGAGGAAGGAGAAGCCTGGAGCCTAAATGCAAATATAACACAAAATCCCTGTGATTTACCACCTCAAAGTTTTATCTTCGTTGATACTTCGGGGAGTCTGAAGTATGGCATTCTAACAGCTAAACTAATGATTCCTCGTCTGAAATGAATGAAATACATTCTACAACATATTTTGGCACAAGGGATTGGTGTGGTCAGGACTGGCCCATTTTTCTTTTGCAGGCTTCCTCCAGAACCGTCCTAAATTTTACACAAGTCTATTTTGCCTCCAGAGGGAGAAGACTTTGTGATGGGCCTGTACGAAATTGGAAGGGAAATGATTCTTGTATTTATTTGTTAAGCCCTTAGATGGTGTAAAAGCGATTCAAGTCCCAGCTACATTTAGTCCTCTTTTGTTTCGTCTTAAAAAGTAACTATATCTGGATTTATTATCCTTAGAGCATAGCCACGTAATTTACTTAGGCTAAAAAGTAAAAGGCAAAGCATTGCTCAAGAAATGTGAACAAAACTAACTCTTTCTACTAAGTCCTTCTAGCTCGACTTCATCTTATAAGACTTTTTTTTCATTTTTTTTTGCTTTTCTACAGTGGAATAATTTCGTCAAAATCCAAACTTGAAGGGGATGGAGGAGCAAAGATGGAACCCTTTGTCCAAAATAAAGTGAAAATAGCAGTAAAAACTAAAAAGAAGCCATTTGGTACCACAGAGGCACTATTTAGTACTCTAAAAGAGCTATAAATTTACTTTAAAAAATAAGAAAAAAAACAGATGTGTTTCTGTAGATCCTTAAATTTATAGGTTTATATTAGTTTAGACTCAATTTTGGAAGAAACTAAATTTCAGAAGGGGGTAGGGGAATGAGGTTTGGGGGAGGGGAAAAACAAGGTTTGGGAGGGGCAGTTGCACCTTCCAGCTCCATAACAAATTACGACCCTACTTTTCTATGGTTTCGAACCTTAGAGTTGTTTAATAAGCTTTGATCAAATTCTCCTATAAAACTGGAATTCTACTTGAAGGCCATCTATTCTTCAAGACAGTCTTCTGGGCTACATGGTTAGTAAGAAGATGGAATTATAGAATTACTCAAGTAAATGACAAATGAAAAGGACAAATACTTATACAATAAAGTAAGCAATCATTTATTTGATAAAGTCTTACTGTTTCGTGTCTGTGTATCTTTCTTAGGTGATTGAAAATTCAGCTTTTGTTTCCATATTTGAAGCAAATTTAATAATGTCTTAATAAAACTTGCATTGTTACCATGTAGTATATATGGAAACCAGTTGTTTTAATTCAGGGAAGGAAATTTTCTCTACAAGATGTTTTTCCTGCATTCCTCCTCTTAGATTCAAAATAATCTCTTCGTGGTATTATCATTGAAAAAGGGCTTTTTTTTTTTTCTTTGTATTTTTGTTAAAGAAATTGAAAAGACAACGAGATTCCCCTGCCTGGAATCTGGAGAATACAGGATTTCGCCCCCTCTCCCCTTCCCCTTGGGCTGTGTGTTTACAAATCTATTTTGAGCAAGGAATACAAAAAAAAAAAAAAAAAAAAAAAAAAAAAAAAAAAAAAAAAAACATCGGAAACTTGTTTAAATGCATTGCGCTACGTTTTAACGAGTCGGACAAAAATATCGGGGATTAGCTCATTGGGTCCAGCCTTGTCCCCTAGTTTCCATGAATTTGGCGCTTTTGATCAATACCAGTGGTGTCGACTGGTGGATTGACAATTTTTATTGCAAATGAGGGTGTTTTTTGGGGTATTTTTGTAAAGAAAGTAAAAAAAAAAAAACAAAAAAAAAACAAGAGAATTGTTCTCTCTGGATTTCGTAAAAAAACTTTTCTCTGTCCCCCACCCCCCTTAATTGCCTTGAATTAACGTTATTCATCAATGCTGGTTCCGATCATTGTCAGCTAAAGGGCCAAGAGAATATTATCTCTGATTTAAGGTGTTATCTTTTCTAATTTTGGCTTTTTGAGTGACAATTTTGTCCAAGTCTTGATTGAAAATTTACCGTTTACCATTAAAATTTGGAGATAAACTTTGATATAATGGGAAATGTTTCGTACTGTTTACAAAAATCTAAAAACAAAGTGATAAGTTAATTGAATATTATTTGAGAATTGCAAACCGAAATAAATTTTGTGACAAACTTTGTTACTCGTATTCTTATAATTGTTTTGACAATCCTTGTTAAATTATCGCTTCTCGGCCTTTTGGCTAAGATCAAAGTGTAGTATCTGTTCTTATCAGCTTAATATCTGATACGGCCCCTACATGGGGCCCAGATATTAAACTGATTTTTGGAAACCGGAGGATGTCGGGGCTTGCTCCGCTCCCTTCACGCGTTGGCCCGGTATTGCAGTACCTCCGGATCGGCGCACCCCTTTCGAGGGGAAACCAAAGTCCATGAACCCTAATCAATAGTGGGTACAATACGTTATTCAAAGTGAAGAGAGACCCCTGCCGTTAGTTACTTATTCCTTGAATACATTGAAAATCATTTTCTTTTCCATATGAGAAAAAGAAAGAAACACTGTATAAAATTTACAAAAATTAATGGTGAAAAAGCCAATGGGTGGACGCCATAATTAATTTAAAGTGCCCAAGCTGGATCCAAGTCCCCATGCATCTTTATCGAAAATAGTTCGTAATTATAAACTGCTGAAATTTAAATTGAGCCAATATTCGATAAAATGGCTGAAGCGATTGTTTTTGGCCTCAGGCGGCTTGGTTCTGCGGTGAGTTGTTGATAGTAGTAATGACTAAAGCCCCTCCCCCCCCTCTATGATTGTTAGAGAGAAAATAATTGGCAAAGTCAGTAGAACGGTCACTGGGTTCTCAGAAATTAGAGTTTCAACTTTTCAGTCAAATTGATAAGAGAGTGAGAAACCCCTGATTTTCTTTTCTCAAAAGGTAAACTTGCATTGAAACGATCTAGAGGTTTGCATATGAAAATGAAATGGGGCATTCCTATTTTCAAAAACAATCAGAGACTTGATTCACTGCTGTGAAAAAAGTTTGTAAAGCTGCATCTGTTTAATGAATTAGAGTTTCTGAGTGGCATTCAAAGCAACCGGATTTATGTCGAAAGACATTAGTAAAATGTTAGTTTTGAACAATTCATACTTACCTGGCTGGGGAGCTGCCTTGATCATGAAGGAGGCGCTCCCAGGGTGAGGCCTTTCCATTGCACTTCGGATTGGCTGACCCCTGTGATTACCCCAAATGGGGGTAACTCAACAGCGTAATTTTTGGTAGTGGGGGACTGCGTTCGCGCGGACCCCTGTCCACTCATTGAATAGTTTCTTCCTTTGAGCCCGCTCTATGTTGCAATTTGTGAATTGAAAGGAAAAAGTATGTAAATTGATAATGTTTAAAACCAAGTAATTTAGAACATCTCTTAAATAAACACATTTTGTTTTTCTTAGTCTTGTATTAAAGCAAATGATGGGGTATCAATGACCAGTCGCCATAATTAAATTAAATTGCCTAAACTGATGAATTCCTGATGCATTTTGTTTTTGAAAATACTCCGTAATTATCAAATACTGATTTTTATATTGAACTAGGAATCGAATCCAAATGCTGAAATTTAATTAAGTCACAAAGGCTAGTCTTAAAAAGTGAATTGCCCTTGGTCACCACACATTTCATCAAGTCAATTGTATTGGCAACATATCAGACTAAGAATTCCTTCACTACCGCTAAGCTTCTTGGATATTTTAATAGGGGGGGCCTTTGGCCACAGCAATTGATCGACCAGTCAGCTACATTACAATTATTTTTGGGCCTGATTACTGAATATTTATGTTATTTTTCTGCGGATGTAGTTTTAGTAGTATGTCATTAAAGTTGCCCATGAATTGCTGTTCATTGAATATGTTTTCGCATCATATGATTTTTTGGCCCGTATTTACTTGATTGAACATTGAATTTCTTATTGCTTTCGAACCTTGTTAAAAAAAACCACGAGGATTTACTAGGATTTATTTTTATATACCCAAGTCAACCTTAGCAATTTTCATAGCTCTGGCCTCTCCTCATATCGAGTTAATCTTTCGCCTTTTACTAAAGATTACCGTGGGGAGGGGCACTTGATGAGTCTTAACAAATTTTTGAATGCCGAAAGGCAGACTAGTCTACACAATTGTTGTATGTTTTAATATTTCAAGATTACTTATCTAGATATTAATATTATATAGATACTATCTTACTTATCAAGATATTAGGGTTGTCAGACAAGTAACCCTGGAAAATGCAAGATAATTGAAGTCATTTATGAACAAAAATCCAATCTTTCAAAAATATAAAACAAATTGTGAACTTATGGGCAAATAGTAAAAAGGGACAGTAATTGTGAAATATGGCACAACTTCCAGGGGTGTCTAAATAAGCTATGTTTTATAGGGAAGTAGACGTGATTAGTGTTGTTAGTCGCCTAGTTGCCTACAGCCCTTCAGTTGACAAGTGGCTGGCTAGATGTTTGTTGTTATCTTTTGCAGATTACATCCAGGGAAGCTACTTTTCAGCGGGTAGGGATGCTCGAAGGCACTCTTGGTTTGGTGCAATAGTGTGCCAAGTCCTAGGCGCTCTTGACTCGACTCCCAAATCTCTTAGGGCCCTCATTCCTCCCTCGTTTAGGACCCGTATTTCCATTCCAGTTTAGGGGATTCCTCTAAAATGAGGAGTTTTGAGATCTTACAGGGGCAAATCCTTTCATTTGAGGACTCCATTGGTTTCTAGACACAATACTCAGTCTGGCGGGAGAACACGATCCAAGAGACAATTCTCTGTGTGAAGGGAAAAGAGAATCAACAGGCGATTCCCATGGGAAGGGATACCAAGAAACGGGTCTGTGAGGAAGGAGAAGCCTGGAGCCTAAATGCAAATATAACACAAAATCCCTGTGATTACCACCTCAAAGTTTTATCTTCGTTGATACATTCGGGGAGTCTGAAGTATGGCATTCTAACAGCTAAACTAATGATTCCTCGGTCTGAAATGAATGAAATACATTCTACAACATATTTTGGCACAAGGGATTGGTGTGGTCAGGACTGGCCCATTTTTCTTTTGCAGGCCTTCCTCCAGAACCGTCCTAAATTTTACACAAGTCTATTTTGCCTCCAGAGGAGAAGACTTTGTGATGGGCCTGTACGAAATTGGAAGGGAAATGATTCTTGTATTTATTTGTTAAGCCCTTAGATGGTGTAAAAGCGATTCAAGTCCCAGCTACATTTAGTCCTCTTTTGTTTCGTCTTAAAAAGTAACTATATCTGGATTTATTATCCTTAGAGCATAGCCACGTAATTTATTTAGGCTAAAAAGTAAAAGGCAAAGCATTGCTCAAGAAATGTGAACAAAACTAACTCTTTCTACTAAGTCCTTCTAGCTCGACTTCATCTTATAAGACTTTTTTTTCATTTTTTTTGCTTTTCTACAGTGGCGTAATTTCGTCAAAATCCAAACTTGAAGGGATGGAGGAGCAAAGATGGAACCCTTTGTCCAAAATAAAGTGAAAATAGCAGTAAAAACTAAAAAGAAGCCATTTGGTACCACAGAGGCACTATTTAGTACTCTAAAAGAGCTATAAATTTACTTTAAAAAATAAGAAAAAAAA
>NC_088881.1:21372814-21391710 GCF_032884065.1 Artemia franciscana
AATGTAATTTTTGCAGGTAGTCGAGTGCGTCCAATTACCGTAGAATTGGCCTGCTTGCACATGCGAGAACTTGTTTGCTCACCAAACGGGAGCCATCTAGATCCTGATATTTAACAAAGTTGGAACATGCCAAAGATGACAATATCCTGGTTTTACGTAACTTTTACAAGGTGATAACTTCTGTTCCGCTTAAGAAAGTTTTCCGTAGAATCAGTGGTAAAGAACGCCCCACTCAGAAATCCATACTAAAAACAGAACCTCCCTCTGTAAAAAAGAATTAAGTTACAGGTGAAATTAATGCATGTGATTGTTTTAGTCAAATGCAGCTGAATATTTTTTTTTCTTTGCCTAGACATTTTTTTCTTTTGTCTGAAAAATCATCCATTCCTGAAACATGAAAAAACCTTTTCAAGGGTGCCAGTTGACATTTTATTCTTTATTTAATGCCATGTAATAGTATTCTATTCTATGGTATGTTCAAGCGTTAGGTTTAAGAATGTACACAAAACGCAGAGAGGGGATATGGTAGATAGATAAATAGATACATGTTTATTTACAACAAGAGTTAAACCATATAAACAAACAGCGCAAATACCAAATGGCATACTTAAGCGCGTGGTATATCACAAAAAAAAAAAAAAATTAAGCCGTCATTACTTAGGCTTAAACTAATTTTGCACTTCTTACGGAAATCAAACTTCAACACTCACAACGGAAAATATTATGGGAGACTAGCAACATGATTTCTTAATAACTTCAAAAATTTGTTTCTATCATTACAATTTCTCACAGCTATTGGGATTAAATTCCAAACTTTTGGGCCAATATGACGCAAACTAAATCCCGCTTGCACCGTTGGCCTAATTTCAAAAGAGAAATCAGAACTATGAGATGCTGGGTAATTGTGGAATTGTGAATTTGTCGGGAATAATCTTGGGAAATTTAGTGAGAATTGTCCAAAAACATAATTGTGGCGAATATTAGAAATGGCAATAAAATGATGTTGATGAACAGAGAAGAAACCAGAAGATCCATAAAGATGGCTAACTGAGATCTATTATTAACATTAAAAATTAATCTAAGGGCTTTATTCTGTAGAGTTTGAAGAGGTTTAAACGTTGAAGGAAAAGTTGATGCCCAAACAGAAACACAGTAAAGAAAATATGGATTAACAAAAGAAAAATATATTGTCTTTAAAATATCCCTTGGGAAAAAATGGCGTAAATAAGAATGCCGATATTTCCCGAGATTTTTAGAGACATTGTTTTCACGTGTTCACGGAAAGACAGATTTTCATCCCAAATAATTCCAAGATATTTAGATTGATCAACACGTTTTAGTACCCTATCATTTAGATAAAGAGAAAACTGTTCTGTTTTCTGAGAACCAGACCGAGAAAACAGCATATATTGACATTTTTTCTCATTTAACGAAAGTAAATTTCTGGCATAACAATCCGCTGCAGATAAAAGTGTGTTATTAAGATTATGAAAAAGTATGGATAAATCAGTATGGGATGCAACAATAACAACAACATCTGCACACATTACAATTTTACAAAGTGGTATTAGGAATATGACTTCCCTCCCCCTTAGGATAGTTTCTTTTGCGATAAAAGAGCAGACTATATTAACCTGCGTCATGTCATGCTCATATGAAGTTAGTTTTTTTTTTATCACATGCATGAAAATACAGTTAATTAGGCATTGCGAAACATCTATTTTACTATGTGGAGCCATTTTTGCTTTGGAACCTATCTTGGAACTCATAAAATAAACCTTTTAAGGCCTCGAGTTCAATAAGAACGTTATTATAGTCTTGGAAAGAACTTTGGTGCCTGCGAAGGTTAACTTTTTTCTGTCTTAATTTCGCTCTGCGAAATTAACGTACTGATAGACTTAATTTCAAAACTAATAAAGAAAAACGTGCTTTTTAGTTCCTGAAAATATCTACTCCGAAACTAAATCGAAACAATAAAAAAATTTTCATTTCAAGTCAAGTTTCAAAAGCGGGAACAATAATAATAATAAAAAAACAACACTAAATGAGGCTATTTTATCTTTTTATCATTATCAATTAATATGTAACTCGTCGCAAACCAAGTTCAGCATTCCTTGCATTCTAATGGATCAGAAATGTTCATTTCAAAAACATATTGAGAACAAAATGGTTTTCGGTATGTCAAATTTGAATCACACAACTCTGGAGACCCATTTTTTGCCAAGGACATTTTATATCATATTTTCTAGGGTGAAGAAATGTTCTTAGATTTATTTGAAGCCGAATGTGCTGATATGAAGAGGAAACCACTAAATATAAGCTATTTAACTATGGATGCAAGTGTTTTGCTACCCCCCATAGGTACCCCCATGTCTGGTGTTGAATTTCCGAAAAGACTTCCTTGTGGAGATGTGGAGCGAGCTCGTCGAACAGTTCGAGTATTCCTGTCCCTGCGATCTCTGCATTTGGCAGTCAAAAATGAAATCGAAACTGTGCTTCCTCTAGCCTCACCACAGACCGGAATAAAAGAAGGGGAAATTCTAGATTTAAGTATGCTACTTCAATCTCTAAATCGCCCCTGTTATTGTATGAATATTCTTTCATATTTCATTCTGTATAGTGCTCTCACCATACTTTTATTAGAATTGTTAAGGGACCATGAGTGTACGATATTAAATAACGTTTATGCAATATTAAATTTTAATGAAACCTTGTTAAAAATATTTAAATACCAATATAAAGATACTAATTTTATTCTTTTCTTGGGGTTTTACGGATCGTTTTGCCTTTTTCTCTTTGACTTTTCCGTTCCTTTCTATATTATCTCAATTACCCACCATTACTTCCTCTTATTTTTACCAACCTTCGCTGTTCTATTTCAAGTTCTGTACTATTGCACGAAGATTTCACTTACCATCGCTAAAAATTATAATTTCGAGAAGTTTCATTTTTTAATTCATTGTAGAGGGATAGGATTAAATAAAAGGGGCAGGAAGTGTACCTAGTTATAGTTTGGGATCTAGAGAGGTTGTCTTTCGTGGTACTTACATAGACCTAGGTTTCCCAGCTATAAGGTGACAACGGTGTCTCTCGACGACGACCACTCTTGTGCTTTTGACCAAAGTTCTTCGAGCGACGTTCTCAATAGCACAGCATTCTTCTCAAGGCATTTGACTAGTGTTAACTCCGGTATATTAAACACCTATATTAAAAATGTCTCCATTTGCGATCTAACGTAAAATAATTTATCGCCGACGCCTAAATTAACTATAAAGCATTACTAAAATGCATTTGAAAAAAAAATCAATGTTATTTTTAGGTAGGTATTAAATTCTCCTAAGAAATTTTCTAGGAAGACTTCGGAGAATTTAGTTTCAGTTAGATATCTCAGGTAGAGTTCATATAATGATATTGATTCGTAATTTTCACTTTACAAATTTGCCATCTCTTACCATACCTTAGTCTTACTATCCTGCTTAGTTTGTGTATTAAAAGAAAACACGAGGTACTTGGGACTGCTGCATGCGGTCTGTCTTTCAGGCTAAAAGAAAAAAAGGAAAAGACGAAATAACCTACAATAGAATCCAAAATAAAACAAACAAATAGTAAGATAAGAATAGAATTACTAAATAAATAGCAGTTGACTTCCCATTTGAGATATGGTAACGTTATATGCTTTTGGTGGCATTTTTAACTTATTTTTGATCAGATTAATCAAGTCCTCATTACACTTACTCATAAAAATAATTGGTTCCGATAATTTAGATAAATGCTTGTTCGATAAGTAAGGTTTTAGGATTTTAAGAAAATAGAAGTTAAGTGTAATCTCTCTAGTTCATCTTTTTGCTTGTTTGTCGAATTTGCCGAAATCCTCTCCCCCTCCCTCCAAGAAAAACATAGGCAAGAGGGATATCCAACTAAAATGAAGAATATATGTAAAAGAGGAAAACTTGAATATGTAATGAAAACACAGTTTATATATTATGTAAATAAGCAGCTACTTACCTATACGGTTTAAGAATATAAAAAACAGCTAATTTTGTAGTTGTAACCACTAAGGAAACTCTCATCTCTTGCGATTTGTCTGACTCGCATACCCCATCCTCGAAAAAGAATAGTGGTCAAGTAATGCATCTTGTTGTGCTTTTCTATGCTCACTGGAAACAAACGGTACAGACTAACCCGTTTCATTAGGATACGTTTTAAAATTTGTGATATCATTATTCCGCCTTAAACAACGCGGGTTAATAATTTTGCTTGTCAAATATGTAAGCGAGTTCAATGAAATGCACTCCAAATAAATGAATTGGATTTTACCTTGTGAATTGATAGCGGAGTTTGTTGAGTTTGTGTCAAATTATGATTTTTATGTCAGTCCGTCTAGTCAGCTTATTACATAGATGGATCGATAATTATTGCAACCTCTTAGGGTCAAGGAAAAAAATTGCACACATAATGATAATAAAAACTTCACTAACTTTAATCTCCTCATTAATTTTTTCAAAATAAAATTCCCCTCAATGTACCTACATGGACAAACTTAAAAAACCTTTTAAAATCATCAAAATTTCCAGTTTAAAAAAGAATATCCAAACCAATCCACCCCTCAAAAATACGTTAAAAACACTTCCCTCCAAATATCCATAAACCCTTTACAGTTGCCTATAAAATAGATAAAATTTTCCTCCTCTCCCCACAGGGGACACTGGGACCATTTTAAGTTCTATAAACCAATATATCTCCTCTCTCACAAATACAAAATTAGCACTAGCTGAATTTACTCATCTCGCATCCTCGCTTTAGAATAAACTTCCTCTAAAATTGCTACATTGTTTATTATGCTAATTGGTAAAAAAAAAAAAACAAAGAAAAAAAACTACCTGCGGTGTACTACTAATCTCTTGTAAAATAAAAAAAAAATAGCAGCTTAATGTTTTCTTAATTTTGGGAAACAGAAAAGTTAATCTAAGTCATAATCTTGCAAGCGCAGAATCATAATTATAGCAAATTTTTATTTTGTTAAAAAAAAACATATAAAAGTAATGAGACGTGAGCAAACGTTAGCCGAGTAGCGAACGCAAGTATTTTACTTTGCGGTAACTTCTATAAATTTCAACGAAACTTGTGCATTAAGACCTATATACAGAATGTCTAATGCAATGGAGCGGAAGTAACAAAATTTCTGTTAAAAGTTCTATATTTCTCCACTACAAATTCTGCTTGAACTAATTGGAATCTTGCCAATAATTTTTCAAAACCCTTGTCATTTTAACGAAACCAACTCTGCCGGTGAACTCTTTAATCGTTGAAAAATAAGTTTTGGTAAACCGTTGGGAATTGAAATGTGCACAGCAAAGTGTTGATGGTGTCCAGCCATCAACGCTAAGACGTAAACTTACGTCTGTCTTCTCAAGGCGATTTAAAGTCTTTAAGAGTTTATAGATTTCGTTTACGTATGAAGTTAACGTGGCTCTCTTAGATGTTGTAATCGCCTTTTTGAAATAAATATTTAATTTTCCGAACTAAGTTTAGTTTTAGAAATTATCTTTAATTATTCGGATTATTACCTTTCATATCTTGTCCCGCAAAAAGTTTCCGCTCTGACAATTGCTGCTTGATATTTGCTGTGATTTTGTGCATGCATTTCCCTGCTTTTCCTTTTTTGGGAGGAGGGGAGAGGGTAATTGAATGTGAAAAGGCTAGAAACTTCTCTTCTATCAGTTCATTTTAGTTATTTACAATTGAATTCGAATACCACTTATTAGTCGTGATTTTCAAGAAGTCCAAGTCCTTTGCCTAATCCAAGAATTTGAATTTTAGTGTTTGGTATTTATTGAATTTCTTGACAAAATTCCTTTTTCTATTTAACCAAAATGGGAAATCTTGACTTTTCGCTGCTGATGAATGATTTACAAAAAAATATGTAATAACCGTAACAGTAAAATAATCTGGTACATGTTTGGCACCAGTATCTTTTCTACTATTTGTCAGTTATCAGTTTAGTGATCCTTTTTATTCCCACCTTCTACTGTGTCTTTTAACTTTACTCGGCTTGCATAAAACAATTTGGGTCGATTGAAAGCAGATTAATAGTCTTGAAAGATGAGCTTTTCTGTTCATAGCTAATAGTTTCTAAACCAAATTAGGCTAATATCCCTTTCATGAACAGGAGAGAACTTTGTTAGGACCTTGGAAACGCTAAGCAGCGTTTTTTTATCAGACCTGACGATACTAAAGATTGACGATAGAATAGCTGAAATGCGCTTAAGAACCAAGTTCTCACCTGAGTTTTAAATACGTTTTTTTTACCAGGGCTTTAGAGAACTAAAACCCTGATTTCATGACCAAAAGTGGTTTTATTAACCTTTTTTAGTCTCAGGTTTGAGGAAAAAGAAGCTTGATAATACTGTAAAGAAAGAAAACAATCAAAAATGGGGTTTTTAAAGGCCAAACGAAAATAATGAAGAAACACACAAAGCAAATATTTCGAGAAAACAACCGCCTCTCTTCTTCAGCGCAAACAAAATAATATAATCAAGGAAGATACCGAAGAAAAAAAAAACGTGGAAAGTCAACGAAACCAATGAAAAAGCAGCCAAAAAATTAAAAGATAAATTAAATTCAACTAAAGACAAAAATTATATGAATTAAAATCAAATGCGTAACAACCATATAGTGAGTCATTCGCCAATATCCGTGATTTACACAAAAGCCAAACTTTGAAGTGACATCGACGGATATTAACGAACAACATTTTTCGTTACGTTCGTCCAAATCGCAGGTATTGACGAATTACTCTCTTTATGGCTGTTAGGCACTTGATTTTAATTCTTACAATTTTTGTCTTTTATTGAATTTTATTTATCTTTTGGCTGTTTTTTCATTGGATTTGTTGACTTTCCGCGTTTGTTTTTTCTTTCTTCGGCATTTTCCTTGATTATATTATTTTGTTTACGCTGAAGAAGAGAGGCGGTTGTTCTCTCGAAATATTCGCTTTGTGTGTTTCTTCAGTCTTTTTGTTTGACCTTTAAAAACCCCACTGAATCGTTTTCTTTCTTTATGTTATGGCAGGCCAAATAGGTTTAAGAAATTATCTTAGTTTGATAATAGCCAAATACTTCATTTGGCCATTAGAAATACGCCCCAGAACTACGGTCTTTAGAGTTTGTAATCCTAATAAATTACTCGTGTTATGTGAATTTTAAGTGATAAGTAACTATTCTTATTTTCAGACAACAGTGACCTTATTGGTTGCACAATAATCAGTAAGGATGGTCAGAGACATAGAAGATTTTTAGTAGTTGACTTGAACCAAATTATATTGGTAGAGCCAGATACAAGGAGGCTTGGCTGGGGCGTGGCAAAATTCGTAGGATGGCTCCAAGTAAGAGATATTTCCTTTTCTGAGAAATTAGTTTGTCTTCCCATTTTTACGTCTGTGTTTGCTTGAGTGTATGTCCTTTAGTCTGTAGATTATCTTATTGTTTATTACTCTCGTTTTTGTCGTCTATATCAGGGTTCTTGAATGTTTTAATCGTTGCAACCAGGGGGCTCTGCTCCGTAGTCCATAAGCTTTTCTACTAGTCTTTGGTAATTCTGTCTGAATTGATTCGTTTGAAACATTGTTACACGGGACCGATTCTGTACTGTATCATAATAATAGTAGTAATTACAATAGTTGGCCCAGTGTTGCTTGAATACGGGGTGATATTAACAGAAACCTTATGTGACTCTACAATAGCCAGGTTATTGCAATAGTTTTGCAAACTACCCAAGAAGACAGTTTAATATTGACGTAGTATTGAAGGTATTAGAAAAGGCGTCAACCTTGTAATAAATGTTAAGTGCACCATAACCATCTAGCCATGACCTGGCATTGTAAAGCTAATTATTATGTTGTGTGAAACTGCATGACTTGATTTAGTTTCTTGGGTTACAGTTTGTACAGTATAGATATCGTACCATGTGCCAACAACGAACTAGCGTCAGTCCCTGATCTGCCTTGTCACTCTGCTAGATTATTCAATAAAAGAAGACAGTCTTTTGTACTGGAGTTTACTTGAAATAAGTAAGCACACTACGAAAAAGCTGAAAGCTTAGAGTCGGAATGTTAGATTCGTGCCAAATGCAGTTCTAATGGAAACGGTTCTTGCTGAGGCCTTTAGATTCTAAGTAGTGTCATAGTTACTATAATGGTTGAAATTTTAAACCGGTTTGAAAAATTCTGGTAAAAAAAAGGGCTAACGATTGTGGTGACACAGACCTTCCTTAAAGTCCTTTCAACAAATCCATATCAAATACCTGTTAAACAAGTCCAACAGATATTTTTAAACTCAATGAATTAATAGGACTAGAGTAATAGCTTTGTTGTATCCAGCTATTCTCACTATGCATGTACGTACAAGTTTACATGTAAAATATTAAAGCATTTTAACAAGAGGGGTAAAGCATTTTTTGTGTGTAAAAAAAGTAAAAAAAAAATAACAACAGATAGATTATTTGACATAGCATACAAAATTATTGAAAAACTTTAAGAATTATCAGATTTTGGAGGGAGGGGAAGGGCAGTAGATGTTTGCTAAAATTCCCCATGCATACTTGCTTGGATTTTTATAAGTAAAAATCGCTATTTTAGGATGTTGAAGTCACTGGTGATAAGGAGGACTCTCGGTATCTTCACGTCACTGTGCAGAGACAACCAGCCGCTGGGACATCCTCTCGTTCTCCCCTTCTCTCAGCTCGATTCCTGTTCGACGATCATATACGATGTATGGCTGCTAAACAGAGACTCACAAAAGGTCGATTAAGGGCTAGACAGAGGAAGATGCAACAAATAGCCAAGCTGCTCGACCTGAGTGGACTGAGTGGGGGCATCTCTCCGGCAAGCAGCCTTTTCCTCCGACAGGATTCATTTCCAAGTTAGCTCTTTTAACTTAAAATATGATAATTACTTATATACAAGATGTGCCAGAAGGTGACTAGCCCAGCAATTGCTGCAACAAATACTATATATTTTAAAAAAATCATTTATTTGGTGGTAGACTTTTTGTAACGTATTCACTGTTGGAGACCAGTAAAAATACAACTTGGCATGGGGAAGCTTGGCACCCCAAGCCAAGGGTGGCCCCAAAAAATTTGATTTGCATTCTATAATATTTTGATTAATTGTTCGAGAAATGTTTTTAAAATTTAGCCAGAAATTACCAACATTTAAAATTAACCAGGAATAGCTAAGTATACCGACTTGAAAGAAAATGATGCAAAAAGCAAAACTGTTTGACATTCAAATATTCTTCCTTAGTGGTTGAGCGGCACTACTATCTTATTAGTTTTTATTTCTTATTAGTTTTTCATTTGTTTAGTTTTGTTGATGAATTATTAAACTCTCTTTGAAGATCGTTTTCTCTTCCAATAAAAAAAAAAATAATACTAAAAATTGAAAAAAAATAAAGGTCAGAGACAAAAATTAGGGTCAGATAATATAACTGGTATGACAATACCAATCCCAGTATATTGGTTATTATTAGTATTCTAAAATCTGTCCAGCAAATGAAGATAGCAACAGTAGCGCCTTTGAAAGACGCCTCCATATTGAGATAAGGATTGTGTTCCTTATTGAATACATTTTCTAATGTATATATTGTCGTGCTCAAAAAGAGATAGTATAACCTATATAATGTAAGCGAGTTAGAAAGTGAGTACGATTTCTCAATTTTTCTTGCCGGTTTTTATTGACTTGTTGCATATATAGATGTTTATTGGATCCAACAGAAGTAGGGGAGACACAAATATTTTCAGCCAATTTGATGGAAAGGTGAATCCCCCCCCCCCCCTCAATATCACCCCATGTTTAATTGTGAATATTTTGTCATGGATCCATAAATTATCTGAACTATGAATATACTTTAGAAAAATACAGTATAATGAGTAAATTTGGGCTTCTGGAGGTTGGGGCATGAATCAAACTACCCCATTCCACATACATGCCTGATCCACGTGACACGCTCAATTGTACATGAAATGTTCAAATTCAGACCTTTAGTTTTGTTAGATGCCAAATTTTTGACATAAGGAGGTGAATCAAGCCCCCCCCCCCCCCCTCCAAAAAAAATAAATTCTTGTTCAAAAATCAATATTTTTTCAAGTGCCGAGAAAGTGTTTGGAGCGTTACCTATTGTATATATTCACGTGCTCAAAATAAGATGGTGCTGTCTAAGCTTTAATTCGTAAGTGAGCTAGAAAGTGAGAAATATTCAATCAGATTTTATTAACTCGTCGTATGTGAAGAGCTGTATCGGATTCGAAAGAAGAGGGGGGGAGGGGCAAAAAATGCTATAATACCTCTAGCTCAAAGACCACTTAACATTTTTCTTTGTAGTATATTACAAATTCATTTCATTCAACTACAGACAAACTTTCAAAGATCCATTTTCTTTTAAATTTTCGAAGAGAAGCTAGCCCTTCTTAAAATGACATAAAGTTATTTTCTCTCTCCAGTACGTGAAATAGGCCCTTTTATTTAAATATTGTAATCATGGAGTGGAAAACTTGTTTAATTGGTGTGAGGTCCGTCGATCTAGAGCCTAATACATTTTTGTCGATAGAATAGATGCCCTGCGCGCAGGCCCCGCTGTGAAGTAATTTTTTAGAATCAGAGGACCCTGGGATATAAAGTCTGACCGACTTTTCAAGCGTTCAATCATATGCAAAAAGTTGTTGCCGCCGAAATGGAGTTTGCTAATTGTAAAAGCCACAACTATGTTTTATTTTATTCTAGTTAGCAAATGAACCAAAATATAAAAAAACGTTATTTTTGAATTAAATAATGTAGATAAGTAATACGAAAATAATAGTTATGACACTAAAAGGATTAAAAATTAATAGGGCCCCAGGTGCTGATAGTGTAGTAAATGAGTTTCTTAATTATGGTGGCTCTGAGGTTAGTAATAAGTTACTGAAGATTAAGAATATGATTTTTGAAAAAGGGTAAGTACTTAGCGATTTTAGGAAAACCTTAATTAAACCATCGTATAAGAAAGGTGATAAGAGTGACTGTGGTAATTATCGAGGGATTAGTATGATATCTGTAGGTAGCAAACCACTTAGTAATATGATACTTTTTAGACTGATAGATGTTGCAGACAAAGTTATTAGGGAAAACAGTGCGGTTTTAGGAAAGGCAGAGGATGTGTCGACCAAGTTCTCACTCTTAGGTTAATAATTGAGACGTGCCTGAGTTATCAAACACCTTCGGTTCTCAGTTTCGTAGATTATGAGCAAGTATTCGATCCTGTTGATAGAAGAGCTTTAACGAAGGTCATACCTTGTATAGCATACCAGACAAATATATTAGTGATTAGTGGTATGTACAAGAATAACACTGCTGCGGTTAAGATAGGAAATGAGGTTAGCAGCTGGTTTCGCATTACATCAGGAGTGAGGCAGGGTTGTGTTCTATCCCCCTTTGTATGGGTCATTTATATGAACTTTTTCTTAAGAAGCACAGGAAAGGCAATGGGAACCCATGGAATCAAATGGGGAGGAAAAAATCTCCTGGGCGTAGATTATGCTGATGATTTAAGAATCCTAGATGAAAGTGTGAGCGAAATGAATAAACTTTTAGAGGTTTTTCGATTTCATGGTGCTAAAATAGATTTAAAAATTAATGGTTAAGAAGACTCAGTCACTAAGGCTAGGAATAAGTGAAGCTGAAAAATGACGTTGGGTAACGAAAAGATTGATCAAGTGGACAGCTTCACATTCCTTGGTAGTATTATTAGTAAAGAAGGTGGGAGCAGCGAAGGTATTAAAAGTAGAATAGCCTAGGCTCAGGGTGTTTTTTCACAGTTAAAAAAAAGTTTGGAAGAATAGGAAGATAAGTTTGCAAACCGAGATTAGAATATTGGAAGCTACGGTGATGACAATAGTCAAATATGGCTCTGGGCATTGGCGCTCCGAAAAGCGGATGAAGATTTGCTAGATGTTTTCCAGAGGAATTGGCTACGGAATGTTCTGGGAACCCGGCTGACTGACTGTATTTTAAACATTAGGCAGTACAAAAAGTTTGGTTCCATCCCTCTTTCTGGGCTATGATGAGACAAAGGTCGAGATGGTTAGGACACGTTCTGCGGATGAAGGATGATAGATTGCCGAAGATTGTCCTGTTCGGCAATCCGTCTAGGGCTAAACGGAAAGCAGGTCGTCAAAAGAAAGATTTAAAAGAAATGGGAACTTCCTGGGAGGGTGTAAAGAGGGAGGCTTTGAATAGATGAGGATGGAGGTGGAGCGTGCGTAGCTGTGTTGGCCTCAGGCGGCTTGGTGCTGCGGTAAGTTGTTAGTAGTAGTTTTAGTAAAGAAATGAAGATTTCTTGTCTCATTGCTTTCGTCATATTTATTAAAAAAAACGAATATTTTTGTTTATTTAATTGGATTTTTAACAAAAACAATGTCTAAAAATTGCAAATTCACGTTTTTACGACGTGCAATGGAACAACTGGTAGATTTGCATAACTATAATTTTATAGTTTTTGTTTTAAATTAGTTATTTACTTTATGTTTTTATAGGACGTGGGAAGTCATCCCAGCAGCAAACCTGTTGTACGCATAGGACTGTACAACGACAAGGTGTTTCTATCTATGGCCCAATGTTTGTACCTACTAAGGTCCCCGGATTTCCAGCCGCCTTCAAACCCGAAGGTAATACCCATTTTTGTTCTCCCTTCCATGTAAAAAGAGACCTAAAGTTGCTATTCAGAGAAGTACAACGAAGAATTTCAAAGTACAAATAGTAAAAAAAAAAGATTTTAACCGTATTACTTGAAAAATTTATTAATGAACTACAACGCAACATACGCCTCGTTCAAACTGAATCGCTTTACACAATGGTGCACCATCTCATTTATACACTCTTCGTAAAACTTTGCCTGTAACTCAACCCATTCTTCTTTTTTGTCTTTTTTATGTAAGTTGGCTCCGCCTTTTCGTGTCCAGATATCAAAGCAAGTCTAGCTATTTAAAAAAATAATAATAATAAAAAAAGTTCAGTTGTCAGGATTATCTTTTCCGAATCTTAGTAAACATTGATTTTGCTCTCTGGGAGAAATCGTCAACGCCTTTTCTATTGACTCTCTTTCCTATACAAACAAGAAATAGCACAAGCTTTCCACTTCTATAGGTGGAGGCATAATGTATTGGAGAAATCCCTGACAAAAAAGTTGGCCAAAGCTAATTTCACCTCTCTAACCTCTCCGCAGACACGAGTCGGCTTAAGTGTAGGGTAATAATAGTTTTTGAAGCTACCTTAGTGTTGCGATAAGTTTTTCAGCTTGAAGTTTGGCTTCCAAACACATCTAATAAAAGTGGTTGCTTCATTTGTCTATATTATTGCAAAGTTTACGCTACTTCCTGGACAGCCCTTGTAGAATCTGATCCACATCGATTTCAGTTATGCTAAAATATCGCAATAGTCCTTTTATAATATTGTTCAAGCTCATTAGGAATATTTCGCGCTCACCTCCACTCTATATATGACCAAAGCTGGCCCTTGAGAGGAATCTTTGGAGGTTAGGCTGCTCCCAATAGAGCTAGTGTCGTGATCTGACATATATGCTTCCTGGAGTTGATGGAGAGTCGTGCTTATTCTCCAGCCCCTTTATAAAAAGAAATTAACATTGTTGTTTACTAATGGAGTGGATCAATTTTTTTTTTTTTGTAAATTGCGCATTGGCTGATATGAAAGCATGAGACTATACAATATGAACCCTAGAATCATAATAATTGTATTTAAATTTGGCTGTCAGTTGATGCTAAAAATTGTTTTTAAGAGTTTTTTTTTTCTACAGACGTTGTATGTCATACCAGACTTCCTGAGGTTTTTCACACTTCAGTCAATTAAATTATTATTTTTTAATGCATATAATACTAACAGTAAGCCCATAAATTCTACATAATTAGATTCATCAATGAGAACCTAAAACCCGTGAATATTTTATTCCATCAGATTGCCGGTGCATCAAAGTCCAAACCAGCAAAAAATCTTCTTTTTGTGTTTTTTCTGCTGTTTTTTTTATCGCATAAGGAAAATTTCGCTGTGAAGAATTTTATTTGTATTTTAATGTATTTTGAATAGGCTCTCAGTTGGCACATGTTATTTATAGGCTTTCAAGAGATGTTGTGATATTCTTAATGGATTTGACTGCTGCTCTACAAATCCAGTTGTTTTGGTTCTGTTCTATGCTTTTAATCAAAATCTGTCTTGTTTCTCATTTCCAACTCATAGAAAAAAGAGTTCTACTCTAGACATTGGCAGCCTGCATGAACAAATGTCTCATAAGTCAACTTTTGTAAGATAAATCCATATACCTGTAGACCAATTGAAGTCTGTTCAAAACTTGAAGTATTAGCTTGTAAAACAGCATCCAAGCATGATTTGTTTTGATAGTTGTCAATATCTAAAGGTACTTAGCCTCAGGAGCGAAATTCCTTTAAGAAATATGAATTGACCTTGAGGTTAAGATTATGAAATTGGGCAGATTTTAAATTTTCATTTGCAACCTCTAGATATTTTTGGTATATGATTCCACAAAGGAAGGGCAGAACATCTAATCTAATAAGCTTGTTTGGGAAATGCCCTGATCAAAATTACAAACATTCGTGACTTCTGTAGTTTTTATTTCTTCAACCCATTTCAAGGTTTCAACTACTTGTTCTTTTTTATTGATACCATATGGAATAAGGCACGGTAGAAAGGAATTTTCCATGAAGTGGGCACCGGATTTCCCAGCATTATTTAAAAAAAACGATCAGAAATTATATAATTTTTTTTGTTCAACTGAAAGTAAGGAGCAACATTAAAACTTAAAACGAACAGAATATATTACGTACATGAGGGGGTTCGCTCCCTTGTCAATACCTTGCTCTTGACGCTGAAATTTTTTAGTTCTTATCCTAATTAAATGGCCTATGTGATTGAAGGTCATTCTTGAAGAATTAGAACAGAATTCGAACCTTAGTGTATAGAGCGAGGTATTGACAAGGGGGCGAACTTTCTCATATGTGTTATAATTTCTGTTCGTTTTAAGTTTTAATGTTGCTCCATACTTTAAGTCGATTTTTTTTTTTTTTTTGTATCTAATTTCATACAAAAACACAATATGTAAAACTCTGTAGGGATAGCAATGGGACGTATTCGAAATAGATGTCGGTAATTACTTCTGAGGAACGAAATTGTGTTTTTTTGATGAAGAAGATACTTCTTTCTTCCTTCTATACTGTTCTACTGTGAAAGAAAAGTATTGGAAGACGATTCATGTTGAAAATGAGTCTGCACTTTCGCTTGAGAGTTTTAGTCTTAAAAAAAAACCTTCAATATTTGGGATTGAAGCAAGATAACTTGTAGGAATTGATCTGTTTCATAGCTAGACAAATAATTACTTGGAACAACGTCAAACACAGAGAACTCTCTGCCCCGGAAATTATCTGATATTCTACTATTCTTGGCAGTTTGTAGTTGGTGAAACTCAAATCAATTATTATTTTTTTAGAGCGTCGTTCATCTAGTACTAGATCAGGATCCAGATCTCACTCTGCTCATCCGCCATTACTTCGAGCTGTGGCTGGGCCATCCTTCCTACCACGAAGTAGCCTGTCTCGGCCTGGCAGCTCAATGGGGGAAGATATCCCCCTAGCGGATTTAAGTGGAACCTCCTACCAAAGTGACGAAAACTTAGATCAGGTTCGTGTTTTTTTTTTCTTGCAACAGCTCTTTTAAAGCAAAATTATATTCTTTAAATTCTGATTGACTAAAACGAGCTAAAAGTGAGTACATTAATATGCTTCACATATTTGACTGTTTGGTAAACAGTCTATGGAATTATCCTTGACCGTCTTAGAATAAGAGAAACTGAGACGAAACCATATCTGATTTCCCGTTTCTCCTATGAATTAGATATTTTTCAAATGCAGCTATTACAAGATCCACTCTAATTTGACTGATAACTACATAAAGATCCGCTTCAGAGATTCAAAGGCTGTGAAATAATAATATGCGAAAAATGTCTACTTCTCAATATTCAACAATAACAAAACTTCTAATGTTCCATTGGCAGTTTTCAAAATTATTTTGCTGATGTCATCATATAAAACTATCTAGCTGACTATAACTACTTTACTATGATAATTGTAAAATGTTAAATTTAATATTTTACACAATAAATCTGATTAAGATAACTGTGAATCTAATAACTGAATTTATTCTCTTAAAATGTTTTCCAATTCATGTTTATATCGACAACAGTGACATCAGATATGTAAGAGGAATGCCATAAAATTTTTAATCTGGGCAAAGGAATAATTTTTTATTGAATAAAAATATCGGCTAAGAACACATCATTGTTCCCCTTTATTATTGTTTTATTTTACTTTACTTATGTTAAAGTTCGAATTTTGTCACTGTTCTTTCAGAAAGACTGCTTAAACAAAGGGGCTATTGACTATGAATTACAAGTATGTTCAAAGAAATTTAATACTTTAGCGTAAAGAGCAAGACAGTCTCCTTGCCTTGCCCTTTAGGCAGGGGAGGGTCTGCCCCCTGCCTTTCTCCGTATGAGGGCAGTCCCCCTCATATACGGAATAGTTTCTGCTCGTTTAAGTTTGAATATTGCTCCTTGCTTTCAGTTGAAAAACCTTGTTTTGGTCAGTTGATCACTCCCCTCATCAAGCTTTGGAAGTTTCAACTTGATACAATTCCGAGTTTCTTTGAGATGACAGTCATCATTTTGAGCATAGAGGAGGGGCATCAAAGAGAATCTCCTCAAAGAGTAACAAACACCATAAGAAAAATACTTTAAATTAAACTTTAAATTCACAGTCATAATCTAAATAAATATTGACAAATCGTGTTAAATAAATTTAGTAACTTAAATAGCTTTATACTAATAAACAGTATTCATTGCATAAGTGACAATATTTTAGTTTCTTCTTAGACAGCAATCATGGATAAACTTTTCCAAGAAGTGAATATAATCAGAGTTTTAGATTATAAAAAAAAAGTTTTGAATAATATATTTATATCCTATTCTATATGAATTTGCGATTGTTCAGATCTTCACGACTCTTAGTAGTCGATCAGTTCTTTTGTAAAGCTATACAACAGGTAGCTGAAGCCAATATTTCTCCGTATTACTGTTCAATATGAGTCGGACTGGTTTTGATCATCACAGGGAGTTTACCCTGTTTTATTTAACGGCGGGGGTTTGAAGTTAAAATTTTAAGTTTTTCTAGGGGGGTAGGATACTTGTAATTTTGTGTTTGAGGAAAGAGGGCAAACAAAATTCTCTGATCCTTGCAAAAACGTCTACGCTACAGTTTTATATGCCCATTGTCCTACAGGCTCTTTGATTAGTTATACAATAGATTACAGTTAATTGTTTGTTTAGATACATTAGTTAATTAATCAATAATTAGCTTCCTGAGTTTCTGTACTCATATAATAGTATTAATAATAATTTATTGTTATTGTCTATACATAACGAAGACAAACTAAGGGGATTAAGAAAGAAAAGAAAAGGAAAAAGACAAAGCAAAAATTACGCACAATTATTTTCGACTTAAATTTTTGAACCTTCAATAAACAAGGGCCAAATATTATGACACTAGGCATTTGATAAAAACACATCAGTGGAAAACCGACAATTCTATTTCAACGATCAACAAATCTACATAACTATAACTACATAACTACATAACTTCATACAAAATTTCACAGATCTAAAAAAAAAACGTTTCGTCGGGAACAAATGGGGATACTGAGAAAATACCTGCAGAACCTTAAGAACTACGATCGGATTTGCTTTTCGTCAGAGGCAGAGAACACATATGGTGCGGAAAACGTGTTATATTGCCGACCAACAGTTCTCTTATTAAATTGGCCCGTGGCTCTGGCGAGAAGCCCGATACGACACTAAGCACTTGATAGAAGACAAATCAGTGGAAAATTAACAATTCTATTGCAGCGGTCAGCAAATCCACGAGACAGTTCATCTATTTCTTAACAGATCTCAAAACATCGTACTGTCGGAAAATGTAACTATTACGAATCCAAATGGGAATACTGAGAAAATACTTGCAGAACCTAAAGAACAACGATTGGATTTGCTTTTTATCAGAGTCGAGGAAAAATTTCCAAAAAGGCGTCGAAAACAAAACTTGTGGTGTAGAAAACGAGTTACACAGCCGGCCAAGCGTCTTCTTTAAATATGTAGTCATTATCTTTTCGTTTGTATAAATGTTGAATGGTAAATAAACGTCGACTTTGTAGGAAAGAGCAGAAGCCGACATTTTTGAAAGTGTGTCATTGTGCATGTTTGTACGAGCCCAGCTAAATTTGGAAAATTAATAAATTAGTCATTTTCTCCTGTCCCAAAAAGAAAGTTCGAAAATAACATGTTAGAAGTGAATTTTTTTAAACTAGCTAAAGTATATTTAAATTGTTACATTTAAGGTTTTCCCAAAAAGTTTGGAATAAAAAACAATTTACTATGGTTGTCCGCTTAGGGGCAACGTAGTTAAGAATGAACTCTAGCCAATAGTAACCGAAAATTCAAAGATATGTTTTGAAAAAAAAAAAACTGTTAAGCGAGGAGAACCGCTATTTGAATCTGATTCAGAAATAATAACTATTATCTTTATAATAGAAGCTCGTCGCTAAAGCAAATTTGTGGGAATTTTGATAAATAGTCTGAAACCCCACAAAAGGGTGTTGGATCGATATTAAAACTCCACTACTGGAATCATCATAGCCGGAAACTGCATTTAGGGGATTTACAGTCCCCCGTCTTGAGCAACAAGGGAAATTACTTTTTCATATGGGTGCATATGAATGGTGCATACATGGTGCA
>NC_088881.1:21391810-21415103 GCF_032884065.1 Artemia franciscana
ACGTCATGTTTGTCAACTGATGAAATTACATACCGGGACAAAGATGACGACCAGGACACAGGGAATATAAATGACGACCGGAAACCTCAAAGAGAAATTACTGACTGGGACACCCGGAGACAAATCACGACCGGGACACATGGAATATAAATGACGACCGGGAAACAGGGACAAAACTACAACGGGGATGCCGGGGGCATAGGTGGGATATATAAATGACGACCGGGACACAGGGATTGTTCAATTCAATTCAATTCAATTTATTCAAACAAAACTACAATATAACACCAATAATAATAAAGATCCTGGAAGCGAACTTGTTGAGGACCATAACCACAAAAAATTGAAAATGAAGAAGAGAGAAAAAAATAGAAAAGAGAAAACATGAGTAACTAAAGCAAATTGAATAAGAATTTAGAGAGTTATAATATCAAAATTTTAGCACATTGCTATACAGCATGCGAAAACTTGTGGATAGCTCGACACTGGAGGGTATTATATTCCATTGAAGTATAGATTTATAAATTAGGGATCGCTGGGCGGAACTAGAGACACACTTGGGGACAATGAAGGAACGGTTGGATGAACGGAGACAGAGGCTTTCAGAATTATTAATATTAAAATAAGATAATAATTGAGGAGGAAGATTTTTATGGTAAGCGGAGTATGCAAGGTATAGATTTAATTTTTGATGATTTGTTCAAAAGGGATAATACCAAAATCGGAGTACAAGTCCTGGGTGGGATATAGTCGGGGCAGCCGAAAAACTGCTTTGATGGCACGGTTTTGGGCAGATTTTAATTTATTGGTAACTGAAGGAAAAGTGTTGCCCCAAACAGATCCACAGTATGAGATATATGGGTAAATAAAAGAGTAATAAAGGGTGACAAGGATATCGGGAGGAAGAAAATAATTCGCACGATTAATCATACTTACCTGTCGCAAAATTATGGCTCTGATGTAGGACACGTGTGTTGCAAATGATAGGGAGGAGTCTATGTGAACACCAAGAAACTTGGCAACTTCGTCCTGTGGGAGGAGATTGGTAGAATATTTTAGGCCAAGTGCTTGCTGAGCTTCATTTTTTTTGTAAGGGGTTCGAAATAATACAACCTGACTTTTCTTGATGTTAATGGTCATGCAGTTAACTAGACACCACTCCTCTACTCTATTCAGAAGGGTTTGAGTAGAGGCGACAACGGATGGTAAATTAGGACCGGTGATGAAAAAGTTGCTATCGTCAGCGAAAAGTACTGGGTGCACTGATGGACCCAGGTCCGTAACCAAATCATTAATATAAAGGAGAAAAAGTATTGGACCAAGAACAGAGCCTTGTGGGACGCCCCTTCGGACAGATAGGGGATGTGAAGTCAACCCGCCCAGACTCACACTCTGTACTCTACCAGAGAGATAAGAGCCAAAACATGAGAAAGGAACTCCACGAATACCTAAGTTGTTGAGTTTACTTAATAGAACACTGTGATCAACCATATCAAAGGCCTTAGAAAAGTCCAGAAATAAGCCCAATACAGTATTTTTAAGGTCAAGTTGGGAACGTATAAACTGTGTGGCGTCTATTAGTGCATGAGCAGTTGAAAATTTGGAACGAAAGCCATATTGATGAGGAGAAATCAACGAATCTGAAGAATGAACCCCAAATAAAAAGGGAGAAAGACGTCGGAATATAATTCTCTCGAGCACTTTAGATATAACTGGGAGAAGTGAGATTGGACGATAATTACTTATCTCAGACGGATCGCCTTTTTTATGAATCGGGATAACAATTGCTGATTTAAATATTTCTGGGAAGACTCCATTGGTCATAGACAGGTTTGCTATGTGCACAATGGGTTCACAAACATAGGAAGATACGGTCCTAAGAAGCTTATTACTTATGCCAAAGAAGTCAGGTGTACTACTATTAGAGAGACATTTGATAACTTGAAGCACCTCTTTACGATCAGTTGGAGAGAAAAACATGGATCCAGGATTCTTGCTAGGTTGTACTGACTGGGAGAAGGAACAGGAGTTAGCATTTGGAATATTAGTGAAATAATTATTAAAAGCATCCGGTACTGAACTTGGGTCAATTAATCTGCCACTGATGTCCTTAAGGTTAAGAGGTACAGATCTTGAACTTCTTTTTTTGAAAGAATTTCATTTATTGTTGACCAAATTTTTTGCAAGTTCCCTTTGCAATGAGAGATTTTCGAATAATAATAATTTTTTTTTGCTTCCCGGACAAGTTTGGTATATAAATTTTTGTATTTTTTATAATTAGTCAGGTCAATAACGTTACTGGTTTTGCAAGCTAACTTATATAGGTCATTTTTTCGGTATGAAGAGATTATCAGGCTATTAGACATCCAGGGGCGTATATGGCTAGTTTTTCGGTTTGATTTACGAACTGGAAAGGTTGAACTGATAAGATCACTCAGTCCTTGTGTAAAACCATTTGTGGCTGAATTAACATCCTGACAATCCAAAACCTTGGACCAGTCAAAGGATTTCAAACGATCCGTGAACCTGTTCATATTCACAGTATTATATATTCTATTATACGTAGGGGTTTTAATTCTAGAGGGCTGAGTAGTTGGTAGGGAGGGTAGCGAGAGATAGATTGGAAAGTGATCTGACAGGTCAGAAAATATTATTTTGGAGGACAGGTGGTTTCCCAGGGAAGTGGATACAAAAATGTTGTCAATTACAGTAGCTGTAGACCTCACAGGATCAACTCTAGTAGGAAAAAGGATTGTGGGAAGAAGACCACTTGAGGTGAATGTTTCAAAAAAGGTATCACAATCATTATTATTGCTAACATTTAGTAAATTACAATTGAAGTCCCCAAAAACTATTGCCTTCTTTTGTGGTAAATTAATAAAACTAGAAAAATCATCAAATAGGTTACAAAAGAAAGGGGTCGGAAATGAGGGGGGCTTATAAAATAATGAAAAAATAAAAGAATTCTCGTCAACACTTATGTCTACGATTATTGAATAAATGCATCTATTATTTATAGGTTGCGAGAATAAGGATTCACAGTCTAATAGCCTGGTGAATTTCAGACTTGACCGGATGTAAAGAGAAATGCCGCCAGAGGACTTGGTTAATTTTCTTTCAATATGAATAGCTTGAAAACCAGGGAGGGAAAATTCATTCTTATCATCAATTTCTGAAAGCCATGTTTCCGTTATTCCAATTACGTCGAAAGGGCAGTAACCATTAATTAAAACTAAGTCTTTAAAATTAGCCCACTTATCCCGTATACTTCTGATGTTAAAGCAAATTACATTAAGTTTGGTCTCTTCCATTAGCTTAGGTTTCACATTTTTCACAAAATCAAAAGTGTCGAGATATTCACAGTTAATTTGGTTTAAAGGGCTATCGGGGCTAGCTAAGGGGCTGGTGGGCAAATTATTTTGGTCATCGTAATAGTTAAAAACAACATTATTACACAGTGATAAATTCGTGAGAAACGTAAAATCTTGTACGGTGCACATTTAAACATCCATTGTGGTCTGAGTTTCATCATCTCCTTGATTAGAATATTGGAAATCTTCTTCAGCCGACGAAATATCATTGGTGGTAATTTTGGACTGGGATGGAAAGTTTGCCGTTTTTTTCTTAGATTTCTTGCCTTTGACTAGGGCAGTGGCATCGATTACCGTCTTGGGGGTTGTGGCAATTTCAGAGCCTGCATTGATTTGATTTGCAGTTGAGTCTACAGGCTTAACTAGCTTTGATGTGGAATCTATGTCCTTTTTCATGGAGGATAATTGAGCCATAGCTGTTTCTAATATGTCATCACCTAGGAGTTTAGTGATAGCTTTCTTCTTGAGAGTATTTTTGGTTTCCTCAGCTTCATTACTAACCTCAATTAAGTGACTAACTGTGAGATAAGTTGCAAGCCTTTGCCATTCTTGGCTATTTTTAGATGAATCTTTTGGAGGGCAGGATGTTGAAGTAAACTTAGGTAAGGGATGGGGGGAATGACTAGAACCTTGAGTATGAACATTATTTGCCTCTTTTGGAAATGATACTGTCTTTGCATCTGCTACAGCAACTGTTGCTTGGCTTCTACTGGGCCGATGGGGTGTGGGTTGCCAAGGGATTCTTGCAGCTACAACTGAGTAGGGTAGGTTCATTTTATCAGATGTTCTAAGGATTACAACTCGCTTTTGGTGAGCTGGGCAAGATTGTTTTTGGAGGGCTGTGTGTCCCTTCCGGTTACAATTTCTGCAGAAAGGGTCTGACTCAGGGCATTCACTAATTGCGTGGCCTGTTTTCCCACACTTAAGGCAAGACGGATGGGACTGTTTGCAGTGTTTTTTGCTGTGGCCGTGGGCTAGACAAGTGTTCGCCTAGAAATTACAGACCGGGACACCGGGACACAAATGACGACCAGGACACCGGGACACAGGGAATATAAATGACGACCGGGACATTCAAAGAGAAATTACAAACTGGGACACCGGAACACAAATGACGACCGGGACACATGGAATATAAATGACGACCGGGACACAGGGACACACCATTAGAATAATGAGGTATAGATCTGAATACGGATTGTTTTTCCCATGGACAATTATATGTTGCATGTTCAAGAGTCAGTAAACCTGACAATCTATTTATATGCAACATATATATATATATATATATATATATATATATATATATATATATATATATATATATATATATATATATATATATACAAATATATATATATCTTCTATATATATAAAAATAAGTTGTCTGTGGATGTCTCTGTCTGTCGGGTGACGTCATGTTTGTGTGTTGATTGACGTCATGAAGTTAGTTGTCGTCATTTTTTTTATGACGGTGACGTCATTAAAGATATTTAAGACATGCGTTCTCGTAGAAATCTATTAATGTTTAACTTTAAAATAACTGATGAACTTACAATGGCAACAGCCGAGGAAGATGCTCAAAGAGTCTATGCCAAAAAACTTGCTGCTGATAAAGAAAGTAAGAAAAGAAAGCGCGCCGAGGAATCAAAAGAACAGCAAGGAAACAGACTTGAGGCTGATAGAGAAAGAAAGAACAAAAAGTGTGCCGAGGAACTACCAGAGCAACGCGAAACCAGACTTGCTGCTAAAAGAGAAAGTGAAAAAAGAAGGCATGCCGAGGAACTACCAGAGCAACATGAAACCAGACTTGCTGCTAAAAGAGAAAGTGAAAAAAGAAGGCGTGCCGAGAAATCACAAGAATAGCAAGAAATCAGGCTTGCTGCTGATAGAGAAAGTAAGAAAAGAAAGCGTGCCGAGGAATCACAAGAACAGCAAGAAATCAGGCTTGCTGCTGATAGAGAAAGTAAGAAAAGAAAGCGTGCCGAGGATTCAGAGCAACCTGAAAGTTATCGCCTGGCATTCAGGTACAGCCCAGTCGATGATTATAGCTTGAGTAGATGTGTTCAAATCGGGACTATGTCTAAAATTTGTCCCTATTGCAAGGCCTTGAAATTCAATGGTGAAACAATGGGAATGTGTTGCGCCTCAGGAAAAGTTAAACTTCCTTTATTGGCTGCACCACCAGAGCCATTGAAGACTTTCCTTACTGGAACTACGTCAGAATCTAAGCGTTTTTTGTCAAAAATCAGAAAATATAACTCATGTTTCCAAATGACGTCGTTTGGAGCCCAGATCGAAAATCCAGATCAATTTATGTCTACTTTCAAAGTAAAAGGGCAAATTTATCACAGAGCAGAGTCCCTTCTATCATTCTCAGGCGAGAATCATAAATTTTTACAATTGTACTTCATCAGTGATAGAAATTCTGAATTGAATGCACGTTGCGAAATTTCTCCCAAAGTTGAAAGGACAATCTTTTCCCAATTGCAACATCTTTTCCACGAAAATAATAATTTAGTGCGTCTGTTTAAAACAGCCATCGATTTGATGCCTACTGATACGCATAAAATTGTTATTTCCGCTGACAAAACGCCTCCTGGCCAACATGTGCGTAGATACAATGCTCCGACTATCGACGAAGTGGTAATCGTTATGGTCGGTGATCAGTTTTTACCTCGAGATATTATTCTTCATAAGCGAAACGTGTTGCGCCTCAGGAAAAGTTAAACTTCCTCTATTGGCTGCACAACCAGAGCCATTGAAGACTTTCCTTACTGGAACTACGTCAGAATCTAAGCGTTTTTTATCACAAATCAGAAAATATAACTCATGTCTCCCAATGACGTCATTTAGAGCCCAAATCAAAAATCCAGATCAATTTATTTCTACTTTCAAAGTAAAAGGGCAAATTTATCATAGATCAGGGTCCCTTCTACCATTCTCAGACGAGAATCATAAATTTTTACAATTGTACTTCATCAGTGATAGAAATTCTGAATTGAATGCACGTTGCGAAATTTCTCCCAATGTTGAAAGGACAATCGTTTTCCAATTGCAACATCTTTTCCACGAAAATAATAATTTAGTGCATCTGTTCAAAACAGCCATCGATTTGATGCCTACTGATACACATAAAATTGTTATTTCCGCAGACAAAACGCCTCCTGGCCAATATGTGCGTAGATACAATGCTCCAACTATCGACGAAGTGGCAATCGTTATGGTCGGTGATCAGTTTTTACCTCGAGATATTATTCTTCATAAGCGAAACGCTCAGTTGTTAAGAATTGCTGAAACTCATCGATGCTACGATGCCCTACAATATCCTATCATATTTTGGGATGGAGCCGACGGCTATCACTTTAATATTAAATTGATGAATCCAGCAACTAACAAAGAAATGAATAAGAAATGCAGTGCAATGCATTATTATTCCTATAGACTAATGATTCGGCAGGATGAAGAAAATTTAGAGTCATCGTTTTGCAATCGGACACGGATATTTGTAGTTAATTTTAATGTTTTTACGTGTGCCTATAAAATATAAATGACAAAATCAACATAGTGCTCGATATTTTATACATCTGAAGGCGGGACGGTCGGCAATGTAGTGGGATCATATTTTGGAAATATATTCCAGCAAATATATTGGGTAATATCATTGGGTATATATTGGGTAAAGCTATCTATTTCCACGGTCTTATCATTATTACATGATTAAAAAATCGAAATCACCAGACTGAATTTAATCCTAAATTGAACAAAGTATTAGCTTAGGTCTACGTCAATCTATTTATGTGCACAGACAATGGACAGCAAAGAATTTTGTATATTCGCAAGTTCTACGTAGTTAATTTATAGTGTATATGTATATCTATCTATCCATCTATATAAAAAGAAGTTGTATGTATGCATGTTTGTTTGTTTGTAAAAAGAGAGCTTGCATATGACGTCATTATAAGTATATAAGGCTTTGTATATGCACAGACAATGGGACAGCGAAGAATGTTGTATATTCACAAGTTTTACATAGTTAAAAACATATATCTATCTATATCTATATATATATAAATAAGTTGTCTGTGTGTCTGTCGAGTGACGTCATGTTTGTCTGTCGACTGACGTCATGTTTGTCGCCTGACGAAATTACAGACCGGGATATCGGGAAAAAATGACGACCGGGACACCGGGACATTCTATTCATAAAAATAAGTTGTCTGTGGGTTATGTCTGTTACACTTTGTCTGTTATGCCAGATTATATCTTCTATATATATAAAAATAAGTTGTATGTATTTTTGTGTTGGGGATTTAAATGTAAAAACTGGGAATTGCATAAAAATTTCGAAATATTTTGACAATAGATTAATGTAATTTGAAAATTTTAAAAAAGATACTTAAAAAAATTGAGGTTTATTATACATTGTTGAGCTTTAGCAAGCTTGGCACGTGGAGATTTCTCCAACCGTCATTGTTATAGAATTTTACCAAAAAGTAAAACCAGGTTTGTGGTTCAAAGAGAAAGGGCCAGATTAGGAATGTGCAATTTACGTCAACGAAGGCGTGTCGAGGAACTACCAGAGCAACGCGAAACCAGACTTGCTGCTGAAAGAGAAATTAAAAAAGAAAGGCGTGTTGAGGAATCACAAGAGCAACGTGAAAACAGGCTTGCGGCTTAAAGAGATAATGCTAGATTAGGAATGTGCAATTTACGTCAGTGAAGGCGTGTCGAGGAACTACCAGAGCAACGCGAAACCAGACTTGCTGCTAAAAAAGAAAGTGAAAAAAGAAGGCGTGTCGAGGAATCACAAGAGCAACGTGAAAACAGGCTTGCGGCTGAGAGAAAGTAAGAAAAGAAAGCGTGCCGAAGAATCACAAGAGCAACCTGAAAATTATCGCATGGCATTCAGGTACAGCCCAGTCGATGATTAAAGTAGATGTGATCAAATAGGGACTATGTCTAAAATTTGTCCCTATTGCAAGGCCTTGAAATTTAATGGTGAAACAATGGGAATGTGTTGCGCCTCAGGGAAATTTAAACTTCCTCTATTGGTTGCACCCCCAGAGCCATTGAAGACTTTACTTACTGGAACTGCGTCAGAAAATAAGCGTTTTTTATCAAACATCAGAAAATTTAACTAATGTTTCCAAATGACGTCGTTTGGTGCCCAAATCGAAAATCAAGATCAATGTATACCTACTTTCAAAGTAAAAGGGCAAATTTATCATAGAGCAGGGTCCCTTCTACCATTCTCAGGCGAGAATCATAAATTTTTACAATTGTACTTCATCAGTGATAGAAATTCTGAATTGAATACACGTTGCGAAATTTCTCCCAACGTTGAAAGGACAATCGTTTCCCAATTGCAACATCTTTTCCACGAAAATAATAATTTAGTGCGTCTGTTCAAAACAGCCATCGATTTGATGCTTACTGATACGCATAAAATTGTTATTTCCCCTGACAAAACGCCTCCTGGCCAACATGTGTTTAGATACAATGCTCCAACTATCGACGAAGTGGCATTCGTTATGGTCGGTGATCAGTTTTTACCTCGAGATATTATTCTTCATAAGCGAAACGCTCAGTTGGTAAGAATTGCTGAAACCCATCGATGCTACGATGCCCTACAATATCCTATCATTTTTTGGGATGGAGCCGACGGCTATCACTTTAATATTAAATTGATGAATCCAGCCACTAACAAAGAAATGAATAAGAAATGCAGTGCAATGCATTATTATTCCTATAGACTAATTATTCGGAAGGATGAAGACAATTATATTTTAAAATGCCATCAATTGTTTCACCGATACGTCGTTGATATGTATGCAAAAATTTAATCAAAATGTTTGCTATATATCCGTCTGAATCAGACCAAGCTCCGCTCTGAACAATACATTCATTTGTGAGATGCAGTTGCAAGTGACAGTAAGACCACAAACGTTGGAAGATTAACAATTTTACCTTCGTCATATGCTGGCAGTCCCCGTCATATGCATGAATATGCTCAAGATGCTATTGCGTATGTTCGTCTCTATGGTCGTCCAAATTTATTTATCACATTTACATGTAATCAATCTTGAGACGAGATACAGCATATTTTACTTCAAGGACAATCGGCGGTTCATAGACATGACATTACGGCCCGTGTCTTCCGGCAAAAGTTGAAATCACTGATAAACTACATAGTAAAACTTGAAGTGTTTTGGTCAGTGCGATGCTGGTTGTACTCAGTGGAGAGGCAAAAACGAGGTTTGCCACACGCAAATATACTAATCTGGCTACATAATAAAATTACTTCTAACGAAATTGATGATGTGATTTCCGCTGAAATACCTGATGAAAATGTCGATAAGGGGTTATATGATATTGTTGTAAAAAATATGATACATAGACCTTGCGGTGCACTGAACGAAAATCCACCATGCATGGCCAAAGGAAGGTGCACGAAGCAATATCCTCGAGTTTTAGTATCCAACACAATTACTGGCAATGATGGTTACCCACAATATAGAAGAAGTTGGTTAATATAGAAGAAGTTCGTGGGGCGCGAAGCGCCCCACCAACTAGGTGTTGGGGTGGTGCGAAGCGCCACCCCAACAGCTAGTCTTCTATAATAACTAAAGTGTAGTTATAAATTTCTAATGTAAAATCAAAAGTCATATCTGACATCTCTAACCGTTTTCGATGGAGTATATCTTCGGACATTTTTAATTTATATTTTCCGCATAACTCTGTAGGAGCTGATGGAGAGCAAGTATGATGCCAAACAATGCACGAATTTGACTTGGGGTTGACGTTTCGCACGCGTCATTGATGCAGTTATCCCAGTGTTGGTCATTCTCCAATAAATTCAGAGCTTGGCATGCACTACGGTAAGTGTCATGTATAGTACCGTTTACAGTTCTCAAATACTCAAAGGATGTCGGACCGGGTACATTCACCAAAAGCAGGCGTAGAAAGAAGCATTCATGTTGATTGGGGTGAACGGTGTAGAGTCTTCCTATCGTGGTATCTTTGAAGATGGTAGGTTGGCCGTCGACTGAAATAGCCTGTTTTCGACGTTCAAATACTTTATTTTTAGTATTCCACGTGTAATACGAAGGCACTTCAGTATACAGCAGTTTTTTTGCAAAAGAATCATTTTTGTATAGCAAAAAAAAAAGCAGTTAACTTTGTATCCGGTGGATTCAGGGCTCTTTGTTGCACGTTGGTTTCCGAGAAATAAACACGTTGACCATTCTGTAAATGTACCGCTAAGTGAACAACAGCTGGACTACGTTCATGTATCGGAAATGAAAGAATTCGCCAAAGAGCTTCATTACTGCTTATGTATCTTCCAGCCTGATATTGTACGATTTCGTCGAAATCTTTGATTTCGGACTGCTAGCCAAAAACTGCCATGTCACTGCCTTTGTTGACGTATTTACATATGTATTTGATTGTCTTTACGGAGTTACAGTATTCAACGTTTATGTGTGCATTAAATGTTTTTGATAATAATGGGTAATATGGAACAACCCACTGGTTATTTACTTCGATGGTGGTACCGTTGCCATTGTAGGTTCTTCAGTCATTTTACAATTACAAATTTCTCTTTCAACGGTCTTCTTACAATTAAAAATTTGTCTTTGAACGATATTCTTAAATACCTGTGTCCTGGTCGTCATTTATATTCCCTGTGTCCCGGTCGTCATTTGTGTCCCGGTATCCCAGTCTGTAATTTCTCTTTGAGTGTCCCGGTCGTTATTTATATTCCCTCTGTCCCGGTCGTCATTTGTGTCCCGGTCTGTAATTTCTCTTTGAGTGTTTTTTCTTTTTAGTATTTTTTAGTTTTTTACATTTTTTCTTTTTTCAGTTTTCTTTTTCTTCTTTATTTTTCAGCTTCACTATGAAATACATATCGCCGAACCTTTGTTTTTTTTAACTAAAATCTGGTAGGCATTGATGACCTTATCCAAGTCCAAATCCCAAACCCAATCATCATCGCTATCATTTTCAGTTTTGATATGTTTTGACTCTCGCTGTCCAGGTGGATCTTCATCTAACTGCGCGGTTTTGCGTTCTTTAGCCTCAAGCCTGTTTCCTTGCTATTCTTTTGATTCCTCGGCACACTTTCTTTTCTGACTTTCTCTATCAGCAGCAAGTTTTTTGGCATAGACTCTTTGAGCATCTTCATCGGCTTTTGCCATTGTAAGTTCATCAGTCATTGTAAACTTTTCATCAGTCATCAGTCATTGGGACAGCGAAGTATGTTGTATATTCGCAAGTTTTACGTAGTTAAAAACATATATATATATATATATATTTATATATATATATATATATATATATATATATATATATATATATATATATATATATATATATATATATATATATATATATATATATATATATATATATATATATATATATATATATATATATATATATATATATATATATATATATATATATATATATATATATATATATATATATATATATATATTCACAGGTGGGACACAGGGAGACAACTACAATGGCGCGTAACTAATATGGCACGTAACGACTTACGCGCGCGGGGGGCTTGGAGGGGGGGGGGGGGGCGCAAAGCGTCCCCACCAACTAGGTGTTGGGCTGGCGCGAAGTGCCACCCTAGCAGCTAGTATATATATATATATATATATATATATATATATATATATATATATATATATATATATATATATATATATATATATATATATATATATATATATATATATATATATATATATATATATATATATATATATATTCACAGGTGGGACACAGGGACACAACTACAATGATGCGTAATTAATATGGCGCGTCACGACTTACGTGCGCGGGGGGGCTTCACCAACAGCTAGTAGATGCATATGTAACCAAAACTCTAAAAAACGGTAGTTGAAACCAATAGTTACATCAAAAGAATTGTATTTTAATGATGATTTTAAATATATAAGTTCCATCAGGTTTAGTCTTATCTATCAAAAGTTACGAGCCTGGGAAAATTTGGCATATTTTAGAAAATGGGGAGAAACAACCCCTAAAAATCATGGAATCTTAACGAAAATCAGGCCATCGGATTCAAAGTATTAGAGAACCCTACTGTAGAAGTTCCTATCTACAAAAATGTGGAATTTTGTATTTTTTCGTCGCCAGGACCCAGCTAGTTTAATAATAATTTCTTTTTGACGTTAATTGACACTTTTACAAATTTTCTTTGAGCAACAAGCATTCTAAACTTCAACAATTTCTACTAAACTTCAAACTTTTGGTTTTCCGTTTTAAGGTTTTCGAATTACTTTAATCCATTGTCAAAATATATTGAAATATTTGTGCAACCTTTTGCACAGTTTTAAATTTAATAAAATTTAAAAAGAGCCTCAACTTTTTAGCTCGTGTAACAGTAGTAACGGTAATGTAACAGACGGACACTATATATATATATATATATATATATATATATATATATATATATATATATATATATATATATATATATATATATACACTAGTTGTTGGGGTGGCGCTTCTCGCCACCCCAACACCTAGCTGATGGGGGCGCTTCGTGCCCCCCAAAGTCCCGCTTGCGTAAGTCTTTTCGTGCCATATTAGTTACGTGCCATTGTAGTTGTGTTCCTGTGTCCCACATGGGAATATAGATATATATATATATGTTTTTAACTACGTATAACTTCCCATTGTCTGTCTTATTGTCTGTGCATATAAACAGATTGTCAGGTTTACCGACTCTTTAACATGAAACATATAATTGTCCATGGGAAAAACAATCTGTATTCAGATCTATACCTCATTATTCTAATGATTGCCCTTGAGCTTTGTTGACGGTGATTGCTAATCGAACATTCCCTGTCTCCCCGTCGTCATTTATATATCCCCCTGTGCCCCTGGCGTCCCCGTTGTAGTTGTGTCCCTCTGTCCCAGTCGTCGTTTATATTCCCTTTGTCCCGGTCGTCATTTGTGTCCCGGTGTCCCAGTCTGTAATTTCTCTTTTGTTGTCCCGGTCGTCATTTATATTCCCTGTGTTCCGGTCGTTATTTGTGTTCCGGTGTCCCGGTCTGTAATTTCTCTTTGAGTGTCCCGGTTGTCATTTATATTCCCTGTGTCCCGGTCGTCATTTGTGTCCCGGTGTCCCGGTCTTTAGTGTCATCGAATAATGACGTCATATACAAAGCCTTACTTATAATGACGTCATATGCAAACCCACGAACAAAAAAACATGCATACAAACAACTTATTTTTATATATATAGATATAGTTTCTTTTTTAGTTTTTTTTTAGTTTTGCAGCTTTTTTAGTTTTTTTTTAGCTTTTTTTTCTTTTTTAGTTTTTTACCTTTTTTTTATTCCTTTTTTAAAAGTTTTTTTCTTTTTAGCTTTTTTCTTTTTTTAGATTTTTTCACACCATATTAGTTACGCGCCATTGTAGTTGTGTCCCTGTGTCCCACCTGTGAATAAAGATCCCACCTGTGAATATAGATAGACATATATATATATATATATATATATATATATATATATATATATATATATATATATATCTATATATATAAAAATAAGTTGTCTGTGTGTGGATCTGTGGATGGATCAGGTGACGTCATGTTTGTTCGCATATGACGTCTGAATTATTTCACACTAATACAAAAGAAAAAAAAACTAAAAAAGCTAAAAAACTAAAAAAAACTAAAAAAAAGGTAAAAATCTAATAACTAAAAAAAACTGAAAAAAATAAAAAAAAGGCAAAAACTACAAAAAAAATAAAAACTAATAAAAAAACTAAAAAAGCTAAAAAACTAAAAAAACTAAAAAAACTAAAAAAAGGTAAAAAACTAAAAAACAAAAACTAAAAACTAAAAAAGAAAAAAACTAAAAAAAAGGAAAAAACTGAAAAATAACAGAGAAAAAGAAAACTAAAAAAATATGAATAAATATATATAAAAATAAGTTGTTTGTGGGTTATGTCTGTCTGTCTGTCTGTCGAGTGACGTCGTGTTTGTCCGCATATGACGTCTGAATTATTTCACACTAATACAAAAGAAGAAAAAAAACTAAAAAAGGTAAAAACTACAAAAAAACTAAAAAGAAAAAAAACTAAAAAAGCTAAAAAACTAAAAAAACTAAAAAAAGGTAAAAAACTAAAAACTAAAAAAAACTGAAAAAACTAAAAAAAAGGCAAAAACTAAAAAAAAACTAAAAACTAATAAAAAAACTAAAAAAGCTAAAAAACTAAAAAAACTAAAAAAACTAAAAAAAGGTAAAAAACAAAAAAAAAACTAAAAACTAAAAAAAAGGAAAAAACTGAAAAATAAGAGAAAAAGAAAACTAAAAAAATATTAATAAATATAAGGTAAAAAACAAAAAAAAACTAAAAACTAAAAAAGAAAAAACTAAAAAAAGGAAAAAACTGAAAAATAAGAGAAAAAGAAAACTGAAAAAATATTAATAAATATAAAAAATATAAATATAAATATAATACAAATTAGCAATCAACCAAGCACCGAGACACAAATGACGACCGGGACACAGGGAGTATAAATGACGACCAGGACATAAGTAAAAAAAAAAAAAACTAAAAAAACTAAAAAAATGGTAAAAACTACAAAAAAACTAAAAACTAATAAAAAAACTAAAAAATCTAAAAATCTAAATAAACTAAAAAAGAAAAAAAAAGAAAAAAGGAAAAAAATAAAGGAGAAAAACAAAACTAAAAACGAATGTATATACAGACCGGGACACCGGGATACAAATGACGACCGGGACACAGGGAATATAAATGACGACCGGGACACAGGGACACAACTACAATGGGGACGCCGGGGGGCACAGGGGGATATAAATGACGACCGGGACACCGGGACACAAGGAATATAAATGACGCCCGGGACACTCAAAGAGAAATCACAGACTGGAACACCGGGACACAAATGACGACCGGGACGCAGGGAATATAAATGACGACCGGGACACAGGGACATAACTACAAAGGGGACGCCGGGGTGCACAGGGGGATATATAAATGACGATGGCGACTCAGGGAATGGTCGATTAGCAATCACCATCAACAAAGCTCAAGGGCAATCATTAGAATCATGAGGTATAGATCTGAATACGGATTGTTTTCCCATGGACCATTATATGTTGCATGTTCAAGAGTCGGTAAACCTGACAATCTATTTATATGCACAGACAATGGGACAGCAAAGAATGTTGTATATTCGCAAGTTTTACGTAGTTAAAAACATATATATATATATATATATATATATATATATATATATATATATATATCTATATTCACAGGTGGGACATAGGGACACAACTACAATGGCGCGTAACTAATATGGCGCGTAACGACTTACGCGCGCGGGGGGGCTTGGGGGGGGGCGCGAAGCACCCCCACCAACTAGGTGTTGGGGTGGCGCGAAGCGCCACCCCAACAGCTAGTATATATATATATATATATATATATATCTTCTATATATATAAAAATAAGTTGTCTGTCTGTCTGTCTGTGGAACAGGTGACGTAATGTTTCTGTTTCGGCTGACGTCATGTTTTCGACTGACGAAATTACGAAATTACATTGGGACACAAATGACGACCAGGACACAGGCACTTAGGAAATATAAATGACGACCGGGACACTCAAAGAGAAAGCGCCCGGGACACAAGGAATGTTCAATTAGCAATCACCATCAACAAAACACCGTCAACAAACCATCACAAATGACGACCGGGACACAGGGAGTATAAATGACGACCAGGACATAAGTAAAAAAAAAAACTAAAAAAAAAGGTAAAACTACAAAAAACTAAAAAGAAAAAAACAAACTAAAAACTAATAAAAAAAACTAAAAAAGCTAAAAAACTAAAAAAACTAAAAAATAAAAAAAAACTAAAAAAAGGAAACAAAAAGAAAAATAAAGGAGAAAAACAAAACTAAAAAAATAAAAATAAAAAAAAAATAAAAAGAAAAAAGAAAAAAAAAACTAAAAAAACTAAAAAAATGTAAAAACCAAAAAAAAAAACTAAAAAGAAAAAAAGGGGTAAAATACAAAAATTTATTTCATCATTTACCATTTCAAAAACGAATGTATATACAGACTGGGACACCGGAATACAAATGACGACCGGGACACAGGGAATATAAATGACGACCGGGACACAGGGACACAACTACAACAGGGACGCCGGGGGGCACAGGGGGATATATAAATGACGATGGGGACACAGAGAATGTTCGATTAGCAATCACCATCAACAAAGCTCAAGGGCAATCATTAGAATCATGAGGTATAACTAAAAAAAACTAAAAAAAAAGGCAGAAAACTAAAACCTAAAAAAAGACCAATTCAAAAACGAATGTATATACAGACTGGGACACCGGGACACGAATGACGACCGGGACACCGGGACACAAGGAATATCAATGACGCCCGGGACCCTCAAAGAGAATTCACAGACTGGGACACCGGGACATAAATGACGACCGGAACACATGGAATATAAATGACGACCGGGACACCGGGGGGCACACGGGGATATATAAATGACGACGGCGACACAGGGAATCGTCGATTAGCAATCACCATCAACAAAGCTCAAGGGCAATCATTAGAATCATGAGGTATAGATCTGAATACGGATTGTTTTCCCATGGACCATTATATGTTGCATGTTCAAGAGTCGGTAAACCTGACAATCTATTTATATGCACAGACAATGGGACAGCAAAGAATATTGTATATTCGCAAGTTTTACGTAGTTAAAAACATATATATATATATATATATATATATATAATATATATATATATATATATATATATATCTATCTATATTCACAGGTGGGACATAGGGACACAACTACAATGGCGCGTAACTAATATGGCGCGTAACGACTTACGCGCGCGGGGGGGGCTTGGGGGGTGCGCGAAGCGCCCCCACCAACTAGGTGTTGGGATGGCGCGAAGCGCCACCCCAACAGCTAGTATATATATATATATATATATATATGTTTATAACTACTTCAAACTTGCGAATATACAACATTCTTCGCTGTCCCATTGTCTTTGCATATAAATAGATTGTCAGGTTTACCGACTCTTGAACATGCAACACATAATTTTCCATGGGAAAAACAATCAGTATTCAGATCTATATCTCATTATTCTAATGATTTCCCTTGAACTTTTTTGATGGTGATTGCTAATCGAACATTTCCTGTGTCCCGGTCGTCATTTATATATCCATCCTGTGCCCCCGGCGGCTCCGTTGTAGTTGTGTCCCTCTGTCCCGGTCGTCTTTATATTCAGTCGTTGTCTCGGTCGTTATTTGTGTCCCGGTTTCCCAGTCTGTAATTTCTCTTTGAGTTTCCCGGTCGTCATTTATAATCCCTGTGTCTAGGTCGTCATTTGTGTCCCGGTGTCCCGGTCTGTAATTTGTGTCCCGGTGTTTTTTTCTTTTTAGTTTTTTAACTTTTTTTTCCTTTTTTTAAGTTTTTTTCTTTTTAGGTGTTTTCTTTTTTTAGCTTTTCTCGCGCCATATTAGTTACGCGCCATTGTAGTTGTGTCCCTGTGTTCCATCTGTGAATATAGATAGATATATATATGTTTGTAAAACTTGCAAATATACAGCATTCTTCGCTGTCTTATTGTCTGTGCATATAAATAGATTGTCAGGTTTACCGACTCTTGAATATGCAACATATAATTGTCCATGGGAAAAACAATCCGTATTCAGATCTAAACCTCATTAATTATAATGATTGCCCTTGAGCTTTGTTGATGGTGATTGCTAATATAACAATCCCTGTGTCCCGGTCGTCATTTATATATCCCCCTTGTGCCCCCGGCATCCCCGTTGTAGTTCTGTCCCTGTGTCCCGGTTGTCATTTATATTCCCTGTGTCCCGGTCGTTATTTGTGTCCCGGTGTCCCAGTCTGTAATTTCTCTTTGAGTGTCCCAGTCGTCATTTGTGTCCCGGTGTCCCGATCTGTAATTTCGCCAGTCGACAAACATGACGTCAGTCAAAAAACAACTTATTTATATATATATCTATATATATAAAAATAAGTTGTCTGTCTGTCTGTGGGTCTGTGGATCTGTGGATCAGGTGACGTCATGTTTCGGCTGACGTCATGAAATTAGTTGCCGTCATTTTTGTTATGACGATGCTTAGTATATTGTAAAACACATTAATTTGGTTAATAATATACCATTTAAACACCAAAATGAACATGCTGGAGTAGTCACTCGGTTAGAGAGGGTGTCAGAACGGAGAATGAAGGTCCCAGGTTCAAATCCTGGTTAGGCTAAAAAAGGTAAAAAACTAAAAACTAAAAAAAAAACTGAAAAAACTAAAAAAAGGCAAAAACTACAAAAAAAACTAAAAACTAATGAAAAAATAAAAAAGCCGAAAAACTAAAAAAACTAAAGAAACTAAAAAAAGGAAAAAATTTAAAAAACTAAAAACTAAAAAAAACTAAAAAAAAGGAAAAATGAAAAATAGAAGAGAAAAAGAATACTAATAAAATTAAAAATAAAAATAAAAAAAAATAAAAAAGATAAAAAGCTAAAAAAAGGTAAAAACCAATAAAAACTAAAAAGAAAAAAAGGTAAAAAACTATAAAAAAAAATCATCTAAAAAACTAAAAAAAACTAAAAAACGTAAAAACTAAAAGAACTAAAAAAGTAAAAAAAAACTAAAAAAAGGAAAAAACTGAAAAATAAGCGGGATATAAAACAGGGGGATATAAATGACGACCGGGACACCGGGACATAAGGAATATAAATGAATCAGAAAATACAACTCATGTTTCCAAATGACGTCGTTTGGAGCCCAAATTGAAAATCCAGATCAATTTATGTCTACTTTCAAAGTAAAAGGGCAAATTTATCATAGAGCAGGGTCTCTTCTACCATTCTCAGGCGAGAATCATAAATTTTTACAATTGTACTTCATCAGTGATAGAAATTCTGAATTGAATGCACGTTGCGAAATTTCTCCCAACATTGAAAGGACAATCGTTTCCCAATTACAACATCTTTTCCACGAAAATAATAATTTAGTGCGTCTGTTCAAAACAGCCCTCGATTTGATGCCTACTTATACGCATAAAATTGTTATTTCCGCTGACAAAACGCCTCCTGGCCAACATGTGTGTAGATACAATGCTCCAACTATCGACGAAGTGGCCATAGTTATGGTCGGTGATCAGTTTTTACATCGAGATATTATTCTCAGGGTTTCCACCACACGTGCTACAACTAAAAATAGGCCTAACAATAATACTTTTAAGAAATATAAACCCACCAAAGCTTTGCTATGGCACTCGACCTGCCGTAAAAAAACAATGGAAAACCTAATAGAGGCCACAATCTTGACAGGGCCTTTTGAGGGTGAGGCTGTTCTTATTCCTCGCATTCCCAAGATTCCAACGGATCTGCCTTTTCAATTTAAAAGATTGCAATTCCCAATTCGATTAGCATTTGCAATCACCATTAACAAAGCTCAAGGTCAATCATTAGAAAAATGTGGTATAGATCTTAATACTGATTTTTTTTTCCCATTGACAATTGTACGTTGCATGTTCGAGGGTCGGTAAACCTGACAATCTATTTATATGCAGCGACAATTGGACAGCGAAGAATGTTGTATATTCGCAAGTTTTACGCAGTTAATTTGTATTTTATCTATCTATCTATCTATCTATCTATATAAAAACGAGTTGTATGTATGCATGTTTGTTTGTTTGTAAAAAGAGCGTTTGCATATGATGTCATTATTAGTACATACGGCTTTGCATATGCAGAGACAATGGGAAAGCCAAGAATGTTGTATATTCGCAATTTTTACGTAGTTTAACTCCTGCAGACGAAATGAATGCTTGCCTAAAAAATTCTAATTTATAGGCACACGTAAAAATATTAAAATTAACTACAAATATGCGTGTCCGATTGCAAAACGATGACTCTGGTCAAACAGTAGACTCAATTTCAGGACGTATACAACTACCTGCTGATTTCTGTAATTTAGTGACGTCCAAAAATGAATTGATTGAAAAAGTATTGCCGAATATTCTAAAAAATTATAAAAATAATAAATGGCTAAGTGAAAGAGCGATTCTCGCACCCAAAAATATAGACGTTCACGAAATCAACAATATTGTTTTGAACAAGATTCGAGACCAGGCAGTCCTTTACAAGTCAGTCGACACAGTTTTGGAACCAAATGAAGCGGTTAATTATCCATCTGAATTTTTAAATTCCATAGATCCTTCAGGGTTTCCACCACACGTGCTACAACCAAAAATAGGCGTACCAATAATACTTTTAAGAAATATCAACCCACCAAAGCTTTGCAATGGCACGCGACTTGCCGTAAAAAAAAACAATGGAAAACCTAATAGAGGCCACAATCTTGACAGGGCCTTATGAGGGTGAGGCTGTTCTAATTCCTCGCATTCCCATGATTCCAACGGATCTGCTTTTTCAATTTAAAAGATTGCAATTCCCAATTCGATTAGTATTTGCAATCACCATTAACAAAGCTCAAGGTCAATCATTAGAAAAATGTGGTATAAATCTTAATCCTGATTGTTTTTCCCATGGACAATTGTACGTTGCATGTTCGAGGGTCGGTAAACCTGACAATGTATTTATATGCAGCGACAATTGGACAGCGAAGAATGTTGTTTATTCGCAAGTTTTACGCAGTTAATTTGTATTGTATCTATCTATATAAAAACGAGTTATGTGGATGCATGTTTGTTTGTTTGTAAAAAGAGCGTTTGTATATGACGTCATTATTAGTACATACGGCTTTGCATATGCACAGACAATGGGAAAGCCAAGAATGTTGTTTATTCGCAATTTTTGCGTAGTTTGAAACACATATATAAATCTATCTATATTCACAGGTGGGACACAAGGACACAACTACAATGGCGCATAACTAATATGGCGCGTAACGACTTACGCGCGCGGGGGGGCTTGGGGGGGCGCGAAGCGCCCCACCAACTAGGTGTTGGGGTGGCACGAAGCGCCACCCCAGCAGCTATTATATATATAAAAATAAGTTGTCTGTCTGTGTGTCTGTCTGTGGATCAGGTGACGTCATGTTTCTGTGTCCACTGACGTCATGAAATTAGTTGTCGTCATTTTTGCTTTGACGGTGACGTCATTCAAGATATTTAAGACATATGTTCACGTAGAAATCTATTAATGTTTAAGTTTACAATGACTGATGAACTTACCATGGCAAAAGCCGATGAAGATGCTCAAAGAGTCTATGCCAAAAAACTTGCTGCTGATAGAGAAAGTCAGACAAGAAAGCGTGCCGAGGAATCAAAGGAACAGAAAGGAAACAGGCTTGAGGCTAAAGAACGCAAAACCGCGCAGTTAGATGAAGATCCACCTGGACAGCGAGAGTCAAAACATATCAAAACTGAAAATGATAGCGATGATGATTGGGTTTGGGTTTGGGATAAGGTCATCAATACCTACCAGATTTTAGTTAAAAAAACAAAGGTTCGGCGATATGTATTTCATAGTGAAGCTGAAAAATAAAGAAGAAAAAGAAAACTGAAAAAAGAAAAAATGTAAAAAACTAAAAAATACTAAAAAGAAAAACACTCAAAGAGAAATTACAGATCGGGACACAAATGACGACCGGGACAGAGGGAATATAAATAACGACCGGGACACTCAAAGAGAAATTACAGACTGGGATACCGGGACACAAATGACGACCGGGACACAGGGAATATAAATGACGACCAGGACACAGGTATTTAAGAATATCGTTCAAAGACAAATTTTTAATTGTAAGAAGACCGTTGAAAGAGAAATTTCTAATTGTAAAATGACTGAAGAACCTACAATGGCAACGGTACCACCATCGAAGTAGATAACCAGTGGGTTGTTCTATATTCCCCATTATTATCAAAAACATTTAATGCACACATAAACGTTGAATACTGTAACTCCGTAAAGGCAATCAAATACATATGTAAATACGTCAACAAAGGCAGTGACATGGCAGTTTTTGGCTTGCAGCCCAAAATCAAAGATTTCGACGAAATCGTACAATATCAGGCTGGAAGATACATAAGCAGTAATGAAGCTGTTTGGCGAATTCTTTCATTTCCGATAATGCATTGTGTCGATAACAACGTTGGAGAAATTTTCTTTTTGGATGCGCCGAAGGTACTGGTAAAACGTTTTTGATAAAACTGATTCTGGCATCAATTTGATCAAAAAATGATACAGCGTTGGCAATTGCCTCGTCCGGAATAGCCGCAACGTTGCTGCTTGGTGGAAGAACTGCTCATTCCGCTTTGAAATTGCCTCTGAATTTGCATTCTACAGAAACTCCCACGTGCAATATTTCCAAATCATCTGGGATGGGTAAAGTATTGCAGCAATGCAAACTTATTATTTGGGACGAGTGCACAATGGCACAAAAAAATCGCTCGAGGCTCTGGATCAATGTTTGAAAGGTTTGTGAGGGAATTCGAAACCCTTTAGCAGCACATTAATATTGCTTGCGGGAGATTTCAGGCAAACATTACCTATAATACCTAGATCAACCCCTGCAGACGAAATGAATGCTTGCCTGAAAAATTCTAATTTATAGGCACAAGTAAAAACATTAAAATTAACTACAAATATGCGTGTCCGATTGCAAAACGATGACTCTGGTCAAACATTTTCAGATCAATTGCTGGCAATTTGAAACGGAAAGCTCCCAGTAGACTCAATTTAAAGATGTATACAACTACCTGCTGAATTCTGTAATTTAGTGACGTCCAAAAATGAATTGATTGAAAAAATTTTTCAGAATATTCTAAACAATTATAAAAATAAAAATGGCTAAGTGAAAG
>NC_088881.1:21415203-21433137 GCF_032884065.1 Artemia franciscana
TGGTGCACCATATATATGGTGCAGTGATGTGTCTTGTTTCGTTGTTTCTGCTTCTTTTAGTTTTTTTACCATTGAAAAAAGCATCACCTGCAATTTTTTATTGTGAAAATAAAGCATAACCCAGTTACATTAAGAACAAATTGAATTAAGATAATTACATAATTAAAGTTCCATAGATAATTAAGAATAAAACAAAGTCGCCGTATGGTAGAAAAAGTAATTTCAACTACATGATATGATATTTATCACAACTAAAAACCTTTATGGGCCATGATTAATACAAAAATACAACAATATGAATATTGTAAACAAATACACAGCCTTAAATCAAATTAAACAAGAAAAAAAAAATTGAGAAATGGTCCCTATGTATCATGCCTGTACACACAAATTTTCCCAACTTCTTCATCCCTATAAAACTTGTGTCGTTTAGTATAATATCCAACCATTCCTCCCTTGTATATTACCTCGAAAAATATTTCCCCATTCGGGCTATTTAATTCCTTACAAAAATCCAAAACACGAATTAAACCATCTTCTGCATCTCCACACATTGGGCTAAAGCAAGGTATATAACAATACTCCTTACTTATTTGTTAAACAAATTTATAGTAACGAAAAATGGGGCGTGATCGATAGTTTTATCCTTGAAGAAATCGATTTAACATTTTATTGTGTTGCTATTAAAACTGCCCGTTTTCTTTTTAGCAGCCTGGAAGGTCTGGTCAAGTCTTCGATATTTGAATTTAATAAGTAAGAACTTATCACACATATTCCTGGCTTAACTGCACTCTTAAGTTTGCGATTTGCTTTTTAATTTTTATCTTTCTTTTTCTTTTGACATTTTTACGCACGAGTTTTTTCTCGTTTTTTTATTATTTTTTTTTTTAAGAAAATACGTCCTGGTTTCACCCAATATCTAATAAAGTCACAAATCTTTCAAAGGAGCTTTTAATGGAATGAAGTCAAATTTAGAGAAAATGCATTTTTGCGGGATACGGACCGCGGCACCTCCTTCTGGACCGTAACCAAATTTACGGGCCTGATCCTGAAACGTAAGGAAAGGAGCTTCGTCACGCACTAAAGGCGCCCAAAAAGCGATGATTTTTCCTATAATTTGATTTAAAAGAATTGCAAATTATTATATTTGTTCCATTTTTCACGACATTGCTGATAAGTTTAGTTTAACAAAAAATGCTTCATAGAATCTATCATACAAAGTCATACACTAGCAGGCCCGTTTTTTCCTCAGAGTCGTCTGATCAAAATTTTGAGTCATTTTGTTCAGCATAGTAGAAAGGTCTAAAAACTTATCCAATAACTCCAATAACGTGTTACCTTTGGCGGTAACACTATCCCCCATAGCCCTTAGGAAAAGGGCTGGAAATTGCGAAATTCACCCATTGTTTACGTATAGTATCTATTAATAAATAGTATACAGATGTTTTTCTTTGTTTGGGGGAGAGGGTTCCACGTTGAGAACTGTCTCTGGGGAGGGAAGTTTTTTTTTGGGGGGTGAGCTTTCCAGAAAAAATTTCACTGTGAGGGAATTGGCCGGAATTCCTTTACGATTTTTTTATTTGTCACTTTGTTTTTGCCAACTAAATGTTGCGTTTAAAGATGTTCTTGGGGAAATTTTCAGTGGGGTTAGAATTGTCTGGAGGGCTTTCCCGTGAAAGAAATTCGTAATGGGGAAATTTTCCGCAGGAAAAATTCTCCGTGGGGGGATTTTCCTTGGGAGCAACTAACCATTGGGAGAAGCGGGATTTCTGTGGAAAATTTCCGACGGGAAGGGGGATTTCAAACATAATTTGAAAAACAATTAAAAATTAAGTCTTTTTCAAATTAATTTATGCTAAGGATAATTTTTCATGCGGAATTGTCCTCAAGAAATTTTCCTGTGGGATTTTCAGTGAGGATGGAATTCTTCGCGTGAGGAACTTTACTTTGAGGTATTTTCTGTGGGGGATGAAACTCTTCATGATTAAAAATATGTTTAAAAAACAATAAGAAACTAGCTAAAAACAAGTTTTCTAACTGAAATTAAGGAATAACATATTAACTGTAAACAAACAGAAATTACTCTGTATTTTACGGACGGTTGCCCCCACCTCAACGCCTCGCTCTTTATGCTAAAGTTCGACTTTTTATCCCAATTTTATAAGAACGACTCCAGAAACATAAGGGTCGTTTAATTAGAATAAAATACTTTTAGGTCGTATAATTAGAATAAAAAATAATCACGTTCGAATATAATTTCAGTTGCGTTGGATCACACAGCTATAAATTTTTCTTGCTTTTGAAAATGGCGGATGGTTCTTCATTTTAATTATATTTATCTCATTTCCTGTATTTTTTGGCGTAACTGGGTGCTTCTCCGGTTTTTTTGGGTCAGATACCCGGGCTTGGTGTTCCTATTTGCAGAGCTTGAGTGCAGTAACTGTGGCAAGACTTCTGCATCAAATCTCCTGGGGTTATCATCGCGCTTCCCGGCGTTAAGTAGGTCTTTAGCCATTCCTTGTTTATGAAAGGATGGGGTTTTATGGAGAAACGTTGTCTGTATTCGTTACCCGTTAAGTAATTGATAAGACCACGAGTCCTTCTGTAGCAAAAATGAATAAAATTATCACTAATGTCGTCAGACATACAAAATATGGCTTCAGAAGACGAGCACAATCTTTAATTTGTTTATACTTGGCATTCATTAAAAAAAATCCTATTATGCGCTTAACTTTTTTTTGATTAACATAGCATACGGAGCATCTGCTATTGGCCTTTTCCATCAATACCCCTCCCCTTTCACATTAAAAATTTCTCTAAGCCAACCTAATGTTTTTGTGTCTACGCCTATGGTTGCAAAGTTGAATGAAAACAGTCATATGCGAATATAATTTCAGTCACGTTATACTACAGAGCTATAAACTGTTCTTCTTTTGAAGGGGTGGAAGGCCCTAGTTTTTAGTTATATTCTTCTTATTTTCTGTAATCTTCTATGTATTGGATACTTCTGCAATTGCCCGGGTGGGCTACACATGCTTGGTGTTCCTATCTGCAGAGCGGTAGCGTTGTAGTTGAGGCAAGACACTGGCTCCAAATCTTTTTTGGGTCATCACCACGCTTTTCAAGGATAAGTAGGGCTTTACTGATTCCTTGTTCGATGAAAGAATGGTGGTCTGTTATAGGGACTCCCTACACATTCAGTTGACGAATATTTGGTGAACCTGTAAGTAATTAATGAAGCCACGAGAATCTTCTTGTAACAAAAATAAATAAAATTATTGAAGATCTCGCTTCGGGGGACTAGCACAGTCTTTTTTTTCTTTTTTTTTGCATTCTTTTTGGGAAAAAAATCATGTTTTGAATTTGACTTTGAACTTTTTTATTAAATAAACAAATTACATAGAACATCAAATTTTAACAGAAGTAGATCCCAAACTACCCTAAATTTCAATCTTACGATTTTTATGCATTTTGAAAGACGAATAATAAATTATTGAAAAAGAAACGTGTCAGCAAGAAAAGGACGATTATATTTCCAGTTTAATTAGTGGGGACGGGAATAGGAATAACAAAGAAAACATTATTTTTTTTTTGCTTTGAACAGCACAGAAGCGACTGAGACACGAGCCTTGTTCTTCCTGATCGAGTCGCAGCAAATATCTATTTATCGGTTTATTTTTTTAATTTTTTCCTGACCTTTGAAAATGTTTTGGATTATTAAATGAATTTGTCAATAGATGCCACCTTTCCACTCAATTCCATAGCCCATGAACTGCCCGTTTTTATGGCACTTGGTATTTACCAAGTTGACATGTAGCAATCGCAATTTCTGTCGGTCTGTCTGTCTGACAGTCGGTCCCAGTTTTGCTAGTTCAGGTAAGCCCTTCCAGATAAGCTAGGACAATGAAAGTTGGCAGGCGTATCATGGATCAGACCAGATTAAATTAGAAATAGTCGCTTCCTCGTTTCAACTATCTGGGGGGGGGGACTGGAGGGACGGTTAACTCGGAAAAGTAGAAAAATGAGATATTTTTAACTTACGGACGGGTGATCAGAGCTTAATGAAATTTGATATTTAGAAGGATCTCGTGTCTCAGAGCTTTCATTTTAAGTCCCGACGGTTTGTGACATTGGGGGGAGTTGAAGGGGGAAACCGAAATCTTGGAAAACACTTAGAGTGGAGAGATCGGGATGAAACTTGGTGGGAAGAATAAGCATAAGTCCTGGATACGTGATTGACATAACTGGAACGGATCTGCTCTCTTTGGGGGAGGGGGTTAATTCGGAAAAATTGGAAAAAATGTGGTATTTTTATCTTACGAACGGGTGATCGGATCTTAATGGAATTTGATACTTAGAAGGATCTTGTACCTCATAGCTGTTATTTTGAATCCCGACCGGATCTGGTGACATTGGGGGGAGTTGGTGGGGAAAACCAGAAATCCTGGAAAACGCTTAGAGTGGAGAAATCGGGATGAAACTTGGCGAGAAGAATAAGCAAAAGTCCTAGATACGTGATTGACACAACCGGACCGGATCCGCTCTCTTTGGGGGGAGGGAGCATAATTCAGTAATATGGAAAAATTAGAAAAAAATGAGGTATTTTTAACTTATGAGCAGGTGATTGGATCTTAATAAAATTCGATATTTAGATGGTCCTCATGTCTCAGAGCTCTTGTTGTGAAACCCAGCCGGATCTGGTTAGATTGGGAGGGAGAGGTCGGAGGAGGAAATCGTATATTTTGGACATTGCTTAGGTTAGAGAGATCGGGATGAAACTTAGTGGAAGAATAGGTACAAAGTTCTAGATACGTGATTGACATGACCGGATCCGCTCTCTTTGGGACGAGTTGGAAGGGGGGGGGGGTAATTAGAAAAATGTAGAAAAAAGTGAAGTATTTTTAACTCTTAATTAAATTTGATATTTTGAAGGACCTCGTGTGTCAGAGCTCTTATTTTAAATCCCCACCGTATACGGTGACATTGGGGTTGTTGGAGGGGAAACCGCAAATCTTGGAAAACGCTTAAAGTGGAGAGATCAGGATGAAACTTAGTGGAAAGAATAAGAACAAGTCCTAGATACTTGATTGACATAACCAGACCGGATCCGCTCTCTTCGGGGGGTTGGAATGGGGGATAATTTGGTTAACTCGGAAAAATTAGAAAAAATGAGGTATTTTTAACTTACGAACGGGTCATTGGATCTTAATGAAATTTAATATTTAGAAGGACATCGTGTCTCAGAGCTCTTATTTTAAATCCTGACCGGATACTGTTACATTGGGGGGAGTTGGAAGGGAAAACCCAAAATCTTGGAAAACACTTTGAGTGGAGAAATCAGGATGAAACTTTGTGGAAAGAATAAGCACAACCCTTAGGTACGGGATTGACATAATCGGATCGAATCCTCCCTCTTTGGGTGATCGGGGGGGGGGAGGAGATTTCCAGTGCTTTGGCGAGTTAGGAGCTTCTGGACGTGCTAGGACGATGAAAATGGGTAGGCGTGTCAGGAACCTGCACAGCATTCATTTCCTCGATTCGACCATCTGTGGGGAGGGGGACTGGAGAGAGGGGAAATCGTGAAAATGAAGGTATGTTTATCTTACGAATCGTGATCGGATCTTAATGAAACTTGACATATTGAAAGATCTCATGTCTCCGATGCTACATTTTCTGGATCTGGAGACATTGGGGGGTGGAAGGGGGAAAAGGAAATCTTGGAAACCGGAGTACCGTGTCTAATTTTAGGTTTTGGTCTCGTCACAAGTGCCATATGAGCTCTTGGCTCTTTTTTTTCTGTGCCGATAACTTCCCCCTCCATTGGTCAGTGTTCGTAACACCAAGGGTGGACAGAAAGTACAATTGAAAAAAAGTGAAATGTTATATTCAGTTATCAAAATTCTAACCGAGTCATAAGTTTTACTCCTTCAATGAGCTTAGAGTTTTAAGAGTTTCTTAGACTTAAGAGTCTTGTTGTAATTCAATCTTTTTACTTTTAATCACGGACGTTTATCTATTTTGGCTCCACACTTTGGTTTAGTGCTTTGTCAAATTCTACTTACTTGCTAAAGCTTAGCTGATTTTGCCAAGCATCATCAATGGGCTTCAGATTTTTTCTTTTAATCTCCCTTCTATTTCAGCATTGAATGTACAATTCTATACTAGCTTAATCGGGTGTGTGGCTCACCTACTAGTGGTCCTTCGCCGGGCCGACCGTAATGGTTTATTCAATTGTTAATGCATGGATTTTTGTTCTTATCTTTTTAATTAGAATCAAACACGTAAGTGAAATAAACCGATTTCCCGAATTTATCCTTTTCATTTATTGTGAAAATAAGCGGTGCAAAAGTTATTGTTCGTGGGATAAGGAGGATGTTCAAGAATATGTTATTTGTACACATCACCTTAAGCATTATCAGTTAAAGCGAGTGATATTGATAGACAATGCAATTTTTGTTGATGGTTTTCATGGTTTTTCAGTCATTACATTTTGATGTGGATTTCTCATCACAGAACGATATTTTCGTTTAAATACTAAAAAAATAACGAGTACGGAGTATTGCCAGACGAACCATTTGCAGCTACGTTAGACCTTCTCTCACTGGATTCATGTCCAATTCGGCATCCGGGTTTGACGAAATATCAATCAAATAGAATTGAGGTGGTACTGAGGAGCTGTAAAAATTTTACTTGGACATAAATACTCAACATTTGATGATGCACTAAAATAGCTGAACTTGAATTCCCCAGCTCATCGTGGTCTACTCCCCGACCTTGTGAGCCCATCTACTGAGGGAAAAATCACTAGACTCCTACAAGTAGAAAATAATTGTCCACAGTTAATGACTTACCCAGCCTCTAGTATTGAGAGATATTACAAATCCTTTGTCCCTTATCTTACTCAGTATTTTAATAATATTACCTTAACAAATATTTAATGTCTGATGCAGTTTATGTCAAGTATTTGCCTGGATGTTTTTGAATGTACTAACCATTTATATATTCAATATTCTGATATATTCTGTATAAAAGTTCACTGTTTGAACTGTGAAAATTGATTCTTGACTTATGTTAATTTTATATTAATTTTTATTATCGACTCATTTTAATTTATTGACGTTGAATTAGAACTTGTTGCCATAATTTTTGTGTTGCTATTTATTTGTTTTATTTTTTTTTTATTTTTGATCCTTGTTTTGGGTCTTTTTTTGTGTCATGACATGCTCATGTTAGCTCCAGCTATTGTAGTGAATAAAATATATTCTATTCTAATCTAACCATAAATAAAGGATCTAAACTGCTTATTTGAGGTCGTAGACCATCTTATTTAACTGAATTAGAAGATGCACTCCCATTTTCTCTGTTGTTTTTCAAACGTTAAATCTGTTTTCAGAATCATGCGTTTTTGGATGTTGTATTTGCCCACTTTCCTATAAATAGGACAGCCCATGTCTCAGAAACTGTGTAAAAAATTCTGAAAATTGTTTCCAGTTTTCCGGTGGTTAAAAAAGGTTGTCCAGAGGGCAGCGTGAAATCCCCTCCTTCCGAGAAAAAAAATTCTTCTGCTGTAATGGGTTAAAAGGTTCCAAAAAAATTGTTCAACTGCTCCTTTTGAATTACTGCAGCTACCTTGTTTTAATATTCCTACAAGTGCCTTGCAAACACTTCAACTAGTTTTTCTGACAAGTTTTATGAACCTTGTCGAGATCTCAATGGCATATCGGAAGGCATAGAGTTTTCCTCTTTGGGTTTCAACGTCACTCAACAGATTCAACCTAATGTTCCAATAGTTATTTACAGGAAAAGCTACCATTTTAAGCTGTATTACAATAAAGCTCGGTTACTGAGTACAAACCGTTAATTTTTGTTTGAGGAAATTTTTAGAAAGAGATTTTGGAGAACCCGATTTTCTTTTGAGAATTTTCGGTATATCCTGTTTAAAACTCTTGATTTAAATATCATGGTCGATCTAAGTGGCTTTTGGGAAAATGGAAAAGAGAAGTGCTTGAAGCTTAAAAGATTTATTTTGTAACAGTGCCCGAGGGAGTTTCTAGCATTTGGGTAGCATTAGTGATCCATCAGAGTACAAGGAACTTTTCTTTTTTATTCTCTTTGATATTTTTAGAAAGCTGGGGCGCTAATTTTTGAAGAAGTCGGGGGAAGGCAAAATGTATTTCAATATCTAAGGAGGGATATTTGGTGCTTTTCGTTTTTTTAATGAAAATAACCGAAAAAGGTATGTTTTCACTGAAAATACCCAAAAACATTTCTTCTAAATGTAGGGGGGGGGGGAAAGAAAATCTAGGATAACAAATAACCGTCTCCCCTTTGTTGGTGCCCCTGTTATTAAGGCTTGGTAAAGTCGACGATATAATGATTTAAATTTCAGAGATCGGTAGGATAGAGATACTCTACACTGACTGAACGAACCTATGCGAACTAGTCGGTTTCAACCTGAGCACACCTTCTTATAGAAATTTCATACAGCCAATGCTATACATTTTATTTTTTGTGCCTGGGGTCTGGGCTAGTGCGTCTTACACAGGGGCATCAATTCTCGAAAATTTATGATGGGGGAGATTGTCTTTCTTCCGTTTTTATGGCACTTGGTATTGACCAAGTGACATATAGCAATCGCAAATTCTGTCGGTCTGTCTGTCGGTCCTGGTTTTGCTACTTTAGGCACTTCCAGGTAAGCTAGGACGATGAAATTTGGCAAGCGTATCAGGGACCGGACCAGATTAAATTAGAAATAGTCGTTTTCCCGGTTTGACTATCTGGGGGGGGGGGGAGTGGGGGCCGGTTAATTCGGAAAAAATAGAATAGATGGGATCTTAATGAAATTTGATGTTTGGAATGATATTGTGTCTCAGAGCTCTTATTTTAAATTCCGACCGGATCTGATGACATTGGGGGAGTTGGAGGGGGGGAAACCTAAAATCTTGGAAAACACTTAGAGTGGAGGGATCGGGATGAAACTTGATGTGAAAAATAAGCACAAGTCCCAGATACATGATTGACATAATCGGAACGGATCCGCTCTCTTTGGGGTAGTTGGGGGGGGGGGGGGTAATTCTGAAAAATTAGAAAAAATGAGGTATTTTAACTTACGAACGGTTGGTCGGATCTCAATGAAATTTGATGTTTAGAAGGATATCGTGTCTTAGAGCTCTTATTTTAAATCCCGACCGGATCTGATGACATTGGGGGGGGGGATTTGGGAGGGGAAACCTAAAACTTGGAAAACACTTAGAGTGGAAGGACCGGGATGAAACTTAGTGGGAAAAATAAACACAAGTCCTAGATACATGATTGACATAAACGGAACAGATCCGTTCTCTTTGGGGTAGTTGGGGGGGGGGTTATTTCTGAAAAATTAGAAAAAATGAGGTATTTTTAACTTACGAACGGGTGATCGGATCTTAATGAATTTTGATATTTAGAAGGACATCGTGACTCAGAGCTCTTATTTTAAATCCTGACCGGCATTAAGCCTCTTATTTTTCTTTTTAAATCAATCTATTGATTCATAGAATTTTGTTAGAGCTCATGCCATATAATCTCTTGGCTCTTAGCTCTTCTTGCCTCGTCATAAGTGCCATATGAGCTCTTAGCTCTTGTTTAAGGAAAATACCAAAAAAACAGCATTTTTCGATGAGAATACCCCAAAAAGTTTTTTTCAAAATCTACATGGAAGTAAAAAATCTATTGTGCACAGGCCCCGTACCCCTCTATTGACGCCACTGGTTTTATATTTTCAACTTAGAGCTCCAACAAACCTCTTTCCGTTATATATATATATATATATATATATATATATATATATATATACTCCAGGTAACTGAACAGTTATGCCAGCTGATATAATAATTTAACATTATATTTCAGGGAGTTGCTGTTAATAGTAGTGATATCTTTTACCCAAATTTGATATTTCCACGGGAAGGTGACCTAAGAAGAAACTTTGAAACAAGATTCACTTGCAATCCAATTAATGACTCACAGGCTGAGACAAATGCGAGGAGAGAAATGAACAAAGATTCGAGCGCTGAAAATTTAGATTCCAGTCAAGAAGCGAATGTGAAAGGGAAGAAAAAGTTTGGGAAAATTGAAACAGTTTAAATAAGCTGGATTCTTCAGGGAATTTTCGGTCATTATCCATCTCTATTCCACAAAGAAAGGTTTTCAAAACGGTTTTAACGTTGTTTTGAAATGTGCAAGTATTTTAAAATAACTATTCTCTGTCTTTTCCTGATAATTTTAGGCGGGAGGGGAGAGCTTTTGAAAGCTAGGAGGCTCGAAAAAAGAATTATCTATATGCCAATACAGGGCTATCATATGCATTAACTCTTATCTGCCTTAAGAGCAGATGATGGGGCAATTTTTCGTTCGAGAAAGTAGAAGTTTTTTTCTCTTTCAAAATTTACTTCGATGATTGGTAGTTTTACTCGTAATTTGTGTTTATAGTGCGGATTAGATATTTTCACCTCGGTCGGTATCCTTCACCTTTGAAAATAGTTACATATTATTCTAAGTGGTCTGTGGCCAGCTGCTCTGCAAAAGATGGGCAAGCCGGCCATCCAAGCTTCTAGTAGATTTAACACTAGTTTGGTCATTATTTAAATTCTTTTCTCCCCTCCTTTTCGTTACTTCAAGAAGCCAATTAACCCAATCTGGACAATGATTCGAGGAATATAGTCTGTTAGTTTCCGGAGGACGTGGACATGGCCCAACTATTTCAAACGTCACTCTGCGAAGGCCAAAGCTCGGCGTCCTTCTTGACGCCACATCTTCAGCATATCTCATTGCTTAATACACGGTCACAACGGCATAAATCAAACATCTTCCACAGACAACACGCTAATTGGAATGAATCTGCATGACAAGGCAAACTGAATTTTCAACCGTTCGGAGTAAAAAATCTCTTTTCTACACTTTCTCATAAAAAAGGGGAAAAGAATTTAAAAGTGCAATTTTTTTCAAATTGATCAATAGAGACTGAACCCGTATACATTATCGAAAAGAGCATCCTTAGTCCCCTCAATCTTCAAAATTTTTAGGTACAAATCTCGCTTAAGCTTAGATTAGAATTATATGGATTTTTATTGTTTAGTTTTATTTCTTGAAATAAACGGTGTATTTTGTTATTATGGAGTATATTTAGCTAATGGACGCGTCAAAAAAGTAGACATTAACTAATGAGGAAGTTTCGTTCGCTGTCTTGCAAAATCAAGGATAATCTGTTTAGAACCTATTTTTCCGTATAAATAGAGAGTTTTCCTAAATAGAAAGTTGAGGTGAAAAAGTTGAAGTGAAAGTCTAGGTGAACTTGAGTCAGGAAATCAGTTGGAAGTCAAGGCGTCAACGCCCTGCTAAGATTGGTAACCATACTGCTTAACCCTTTACAAGCGAGTTTATAATATTTAAATAAACTAATAAACTCTTTATTCATTTATTATTTTTTGGTGGTTTACAATGAAAGTACTGGATTAACTCTTAGCTTTTTATAGTCACAAGGATATTCCCTGTTAAAGGATATAGTCAAAAGCAACAAAACTTTTTGCCATTAAATAATTTTTTTAGGAATTCTCCATTCAACCCCTTTTTCCAAATATAATAGTTGCTACTCTTGCTTTCGTTTTTTTTTTTTAACTAAGATTGCAGCTCATTATTATAGACTGCTGCGTTCCGGGTTAATCTCTCTTCTGCTTCCGATAGGCTTGTTCAAAGGGTGGCGGGGTGATTAGCGCAACCCACCCCGGGCACGATTGCTAGGGGTGCCACAACTGATATTTTTTCTGGTCGCTTGCTGTTCACATAGTCTGTTTTCGGCGAAGTGAGGGCTGAATTAACTTTGCACTGAGAACCGCAAACCCTAAGAACGGCCCTGGGCCCTCAGTAACTGGATATATCTAATGGTAATATTAAAAAAAATACCTACTCTTCCAGATGTTGGCCAAATAAATTCTCAGACTACACTGTCTTTCCGTTATAATCACAATGAAGTAAATATGTAACATGTAAGTAAAAATCTCTAATTACTGCCGCTACTTACAGTCACTGCAGCACCAAGCCGCCTGAGGCCGGTACAGCTGTACACGCTCCTTTACCATCCCAGTTCTATTGAAAGCTTCACTATTTACCCCCTCCTATGAAGTTCTAATTTTCTTTTAAATCCTTAATTATATCCTCTTTCCACCCCACTCGGGGACAACCTGCTTTTCATTTGGCCCAACATGGGTGGGTAAAAAGCACAATCTCCCGGAATCTGTCATACTTCATTGGTAAAGGTGCCCTAGCCATCTCAACCTTTCTTTCACAAATCTGGACAAACTGTTGTATAATATCAAGTGGGCCCACAAGCTTGAATATTATCTTCTGGTTGGATTTTCGTTTCATTTAATTATGGACGTTGGATGCAACGTTTTTAGAGCTAATTTTCGATCTATCGACCATGACAGCAGCGAAGAATAAACAGAGTCCTGAAAATAGAGAAAAGGAAATACAAGAGCCAGATTAAAAATGAATTCATAAATCATTTATACTTGAACTAACAGAATACATTCATTGTTTGGTAAAAAAAAAAAATGTTGTGTCTATCACAGGATAACCTATAAATGAGATTCAAAAATATATATATAAGAAAGCAAAATTCTGGGTTTTTCGATTGTCATTGGTATTGAAGAGTTTTCAATACAAGAAATGTCTTGTCTAGCTTTCATGCTAATGGAAAAAAAAAAGTGGACATAAAAAGCCCCAAATTCAAAGTGTTTCTCAAAAAATATAAACTTTCAATCTCTTTGAGTATGAAATATGACTTAGGGAAGCGGGTTGAATCATTCGATTGTGCGCATTTTGTTTAAGAGGGTGTTTTCTTCAAAACAGGAGAATTGTGTTTTAACCAGTGCTAACTGGATCGGATAACTTTCATCGTTCCAAGAGTTTAGAGATCTTGGCTACCGAGTAAATTTTAGGTCTCTCGAATGGTAATCGAGTGTTAGTTGCACTGACTGTAACTAGTACTATAGTAAAAAATCAATCATATTGGGTTAAGTTGAATTAGAGTAATTATAGTAATCTTACCTATACATCGGTATTAGACTGTTTGGTTCTTGTTGAAAATCCCAAAAATACTCGAGAAGAGAAGTTAGGCTAATCATAATGATTAGTTAGATAAGTCATAATGAAATATACCAAAATATGATGAAAATACTTTTTTTTTAAAATAATTATTATTATTGTTTAAAAATAATACTGTTTTTTAATTATGGAAACTACAGAAGAAAATTATGGAACGCAGGGCGCCCAGAACGCATTATGTTAAATATCTAACGTAACCACCTTTATATATTAAATATTTAATTTAAATATACCTGCATCGTAGTTTTTCTCACTGAGAATAAGCTAATTATAACCGAACGCGAAAAACAAAACGGTTTTTATCAGATCACACCGATCATACTTCTTGAGTGTTTTCTGAATTTTTAACAAGTACCGACTATTTTTTATTGATTAAGGATATTTAAATTAGCTTAGCTTTTTTTGCCAATATTTTAACTTAGGATTCCTAGTCCTACAAAAAAAAGGAAAAGTTTCAGAGGAATTTGAAGTAAAACCTATATATGTATGCATCTCATTGAGACTATGCGTCTTGACTTTACTCCAATTGGCCAAGGCTTTCATCAATTCCAGCAAGTTGATTTAAACCCAAAAACATGTTTTAATAAAAACGCATGTGACTTCTTTAGTCTCATCACTTTGAAATAAAATATAGTTTTGTAATTTCATTGTTTATATTTCTAAAATTGATTTTAAAAAAACAAAGTTTTTCTGATAGAAGTAGAAAGCCATGATAGAAGTAGAAAGCCAAGATGGAACTTACAACGAACAAAAATCGGTGCTTCGCAGTTTATGCAACATATGCTTGTGATATTGGTTCAAATAAACTGACTCGTAGCATTTCCCTAAATTTTTAGATTTGTGAAAAACTAGCGCTTTACTGAAAACTGATCTTACTTGAGAATTGAAATTATATGCAAAAATTTACTGATTTTATGGCAGGTGACAGATTATTAAGAGCCTTACAAATTAGGCTTTTATTTTCTGCAGGGTACTTAAGGACTCTTCTGATTATATTCGTGTTTTTTATCTCCGATTTTGTGTTTTCAGTATTTTATAAATTTAAAGAAATATTACGAGTCAGTTTATTTGAACCAATATCGTAGATGCATGTTGCAGAAACTGCGAAGCAATAATTTTTGCTATTTTTAAGTTACATCTTCACTCTTTACTTTCATCGGAAAAGCTTATTTTTTAAAATCAACAGTAGCAAAAAATTATGAATTACTTCAAGCTACACACCTATGCTGGAAAACATCCTAAACTCAGTGATTTTGTGTTTTTTTTGTCTTTGTTTTTCTACACTGGAACATTTTTGCAATTCAAAATAAAACTACATTTTTCTGTTGTAAAGTCTTATTCTTTTTTTTAACAGAAAAGGGAGAAAAAACTTAAACAATTGGGTTGACAACGAGCAGACATTAATTTGTTTTAAAGTTAGAAAAAGAAAGGCTTTGAAGTACATAGAATGCTTAACAGGATCAAAAATAGTTGACAATTGAACGCAGCACAGATTTATTTTAGGCTGCGTTCAACACATCTCTCATTTTATCTCAAATAACTTCACCCGACTTTCATCTCTCATGAGTCTATCAACAAACGCCTACTCTACTACGTTTTGACTTGATAGCTTTAGAAGCTAATTCAATATTGGGACATCTATATTGTTGATTAGAGAAGAGAAAATTTCCGCGCCGATAACAGACAAAAAACACAATGGCAAACCACAAATATATAAATAAGTTATACGTCAGTAAACTAATATAATAAATTCAGTAATTTTATGCGTAAGCATTGTGTTCGAACAGGGTTGTATTCCCAGTTTCTTTCTTTTTCACTATCACTAGAGACGCTCTTCAGTACATAAGGGTTGCTTATGTGTCAATACGCCACTTACTCTGAATGATTTTGTAAAATAGAAGAATTGATTACAGTTCACTCAGGTGCGTAAAGCTCATCCTTCCAAGGATTTTCAACTCTTAATTTTGAGTTGATTAAGACCCATTCACAAAGAGACTTTAATTATACCGAGATTTAACTTGTGTTAGTTTGAGCAAATCAGATGATTTTTAATAGAAGTTTGTGATCGGCTAAACAATTATGATTGGCTTAAATTAGCGCTAGCTAAAATTCGGTATTCATAAAATCTCACTGTGGGTGGGGCATTATAGGTTTTCTAGAACTCGCGAGAATTACCTAGAGCCACCTTACATTTTACCGTCAAATGTACATTTGGTCACCACAGGTGAATGAGACAAGTATAACTGCTACTAGTGACACTGAAAAAAATAAAGAAAAAGAAAATCATTATAGAAAACTGTTTATCTCAAATAAAACTATATTTTCTTTTAAGAATAGAATATGCTGATAATGGAAGAATTTATATGGCAAAATATAATGTTGAGATAACAGTCTTCGCTGTTTTATTCAAAAATAAAACTAACATAAGAGAAATAGCGTCCAATATTGTTTCGGGAGGCTTAGAGTTAGTTTTATACTTGCGAAACTGGAAGTTTTGCCATAGTGACTTATAATATATTCCTAATAGGAAGAGGAAAGTGAACAGGTAAATAAAAATAATAAATAAAACAGGCCACTATATTAACATTAACAGGTTGGTAAGATTATTTAATAGGATTAAAGTATGCATTCAGTAAAATAGCAAAGACAATAGGCATCATTAGCAGTAGTGTCAATTGGATGGAGGAAGTTTGGCAGGGAGGGCATGTGTCCCCTAGATCCTCATCCCCTTTAGATTTTGAAAAATACAATTTTTGTTTTGTTTTTCTTTGAAAAATGGCTTTTATTGGTATCCTCATTAAAACAACTGTAAAAAAGACAAATTCCCCCCCCCCATTTTGCGAAAAGCCCTCGGCTGTAACTTGTGAGAAAAGGACCAGAACATATTTGATTGAATTAATTAGTTTCAAATCCCCCCTCATTTTTCGAGAAGCCCTCGGTTGTAACTTGTACCAAAAGGACCAGAAAAATATTTCCTTGAATTGATTAGTTTCAAATCTAATTATTTCCAAGTCAGTATTATGATATAAACTAGTTCTTTTATTACAGAATGCCCTAAAGTTGCTTAAAAAACAAAACAAAAAATCCCCTTTTACCGCAATTTTCATCAACCAATTTCCACATATTTTCCCAACTTATGTGAAGTATATGTCAAAAATCTAATACATTAGATGGATAAATGTGATTCTCAGTTATCTAATAATAGGAAACTTAACATATCACGTTGATATGTCGATATCAAGTACAAAAATGTTTATTCTGATTCACTCCCTATTTCTGGCGGAATTTCGCAGGGTAAGCTTTTAGGTCCTTTACTATTTTTGGTAATGATTAATCTTGCTAATGAATCAGCCGATAAATTGAAGTTTTTGGATGACATATCACTGCTCGAAAAGTGCAGAAGAAATATTAAGAGCAGTGCAATGGAAATTCTCGAAAACGTTGCAAGTGAAGCAGCCCAGTCAAAAATGAAATTGAACTCCCATAAATCTCATATTATGACCTTTAGTTTTCTTAAATGAAAGCTATAATTTATAACCTAATACCTAATGAAATAATTGCAGCAAAAATTAAATTCTTAAGGGTCATACTGACTGGTGATTTGAAGTGGGAGGCCCACATTTGCTCTATTATTAAACATGGTAGTACATCTTTGTCTCTCCTTAAGCTATTTGCTAAATTTTCTTGCCCAAATTCCGCCTTTATATATCTTTTATCCGTCCACAGCTTGAGTATACTTGCCCGGTGTGCCATTATGGTCTCACGGTGGATCCTTCCGATAGGCTAGAAATTACCCAGAATAGCCTTGAGAATTATTTTCGGTCAGGGCGAAGTGCCTTGCATTCTCCTCCTCAAGGGATTCCGCCTCCATACCTTGGCAGCCCGACTTGTCACTTTTTTTTTACCAATTTCAGCAATATTCTGCGTCGCAACCCACGCTTTCAATGTATACTCCTAGCCCCTTATTGCCCTCCAAAGCCCCGTTTACCCCGGTCAAAAGCACAAAAAATCCCTATTTTAAATGCTATTAATGCAAGAACTGATTGTTACAGAAAGACCTTTGTGTCAGCGTTCATTGAAATCAAATAAATGAAAACTGCAATGATTCATGTTAATTTCTCATGTTTATTGTTAATGTGTTAATTTTTTTCTTTCATTTTTATTTGACAGCCCAGTTGGATTTATCGCTGTATCTTTTTATAATGTACCTATGTTTTTACTTATGCCCTCATTTTTATTCATTTTACTTATATTACTTACTTTTACTTATTTTACCTACATTTCACGAATGTACTTATGTTAAGTTCTAATTTTTATTCGTTGTACTCATTTTATTTGACAGGCCAGTTCGGCTCATCGCTGTAGGCTATGTTTTAATATTGCACTTATGTACTTACGTTTTGTTTATGTTGTGAGAGTTTGCTTGATAATAAAGTACTATTCAATTCAAACATAAAACAGTAGGGCAGAGGAAGAACAGCATATCAAAAACTTGCAAAGGAAATATAAGCCATACTGCCAGGGTAGATTAAAATCTGTTTTCTTTTAAAGGTTCTTGGCTTAAAAGTTAAAAACTATTACCTAGAAAACACTGATCTACTATTGAAAAAGGTCAGCCTCTCGTTCATAAATATTTGCTCTCCTAATGCTCCTAAGAATTGTGCGTATGCCTAGCCGTTAAATTTTTTGTTTTTGACATTTAAATTCAAGATAAGGACCTTGGGGTCAGGAAAATTACCTTTGATGTATTTTATCAATAATCATCTTCGAATATAAATCTGTTCCGTCCTTTTT
>NC_088881.1:21433237-21447629 GCF_032884065.1 Artemia franciscana
GGCATAGTTCTAAGTTCGAGGCACTAACGTAGTGGGATGGGATCGGAAAATAATCAGTGTGAAGAAAAGTACCCCCTTCCCATCCTCTAGTATATGCCTTTGTCGCACCCATCAACAAGGCTTTATATGCTGTTAGTATTTACTTTATTCAACATACACCAAACGAACCTGCTTTTAAAGGAATTAATAGATGGCTTTGGTAGAATAACCGGATTTCCTTAGTCAGATGCTTCGAAGGTAAACCGGGTCCTCAGAAATACAGCGGGAGATCTCATTTTTCCATACATGTAGTTCTATCAGTTTGGCACTCCTGTAAAGATGGATGTGAAATTTTCCTAATGAAAATAGCCGGAAAAATAAAACAGCTTATTGCCAAAGATGATATGTAACAAGAATGTAAGGCGGTCATAATTTAAAAAAAAGGAACTAGGTAAAAATAAAGAAAAGTGAATGAAAAATGTTAGTAAATTAGCAGTTTTACAAATCGTTTATGGTCAAAATCAGCTTTTAAAATATTCGTAATTAAATTTTGCAGTCCACGATCGGATGCCACTATTACCATACATCAGTTTAAAAAACCAGAGAGCAAATGGGCAGACCAAAAAAAAATCGTTTAGCTAAACACAAAACATACTTAGGAGAAAATCACTTCAGTTCTCGGTTCTACCTTTTCCTAATAAAAAATCATTTCAACTTTGATGCTTGAAGTACCAATCATATCAAAACACAAACCTTTTTCGTCTTCTGTGTCCAATTTAGGTGTATTCATGTATTCTTTTTTTTTAATTTGTTGCCTGCTACTGCTAAAACCTGCATAACTGCAAAAATGTGAAGGTCTTTTTTTTCTTAAAAATCGAATTCATTATTTTTTTCTATTTTTTTAAAGATATATATGGTTATATAAGTTTCAACCTAACCAATTCAGACAATCAGACATAATTTTCACTACCTTTGTGCTTCAACATTTCTATATAGACCGAATTTCTGTGTCAAAATACGCTCTTATTTTGAAGCAAAAACTGACAAGTGGAAAGAAGTTACAATTACACAAGAAGTAAAATTTATGCTATTTATGCGACTGACTGAATATCAGAGCTAGGCGCAAAAAGTGATAAGCCATGCTAAGGAACAGTTTTTCAGTCTGTTAAGCCCTTGATATAATTCTGAGTAAAAACTGATCATCATTCTTCAATTTCTAATTTTAGATTTTCGTAACCTTTTTAATTTTCTTTCTTGACCTCCTAGGAAATCATTAGGCTTAGTAAACTTGTCTTCTGATGTCAAAGTCGTTCTAATTCTAAAAACACATTTATGTGAGGGTACAGAAAAATAGTTTTTATGTCCCAACGCATCGCTAGTGCTTCATCTTTTTTATTACCGTTAAGCTACAGGCAAATGCACAACTTACTACAATCGATTTTTGTATCTTGTCTGCTTTTTTCCTTTGTTTATTGCAAATAATGGATATTCTCTTTGATTTGATTTTCTTAACTTACATATGCTGTATAATTCTTCAACCGGGGAAACAAGACAAACTACTTACCAAGCTCAACCTTTATGGAACTCCTTGCGTAGCCTATTTCAAGCTAATTAATTTCAAAATAAAGATACATCTAAGGGATACATCTAAGATAAGGAATTTTGAAAGAGCCTGAAACCCCTCGAAAATGGCGTCTGATCGAAATGAAAAGCAGACTACTGGAATCTCCACTTTCAAAATACCAATTGGAGGAAAATTACAGCCCCCACCTTGAACGACAAGGAAAATTACTTTTTTGCATGGGTAGCACTCGTTTTTTTTTTTTTTTTTTTTTTTTTTTTTTTTTTTTTTTTTTTTTTTTTTTTATTTGCCGTTAGTAGAGCACTTTAATAACAATAAATAGCGACTTAATGGTTAATCTGAAAGCTGAATTTTATATCTAGTCACTTCAACAAATTTGACTTAATAATACCATCATAGAGTGCCATAAGACACACAAAAATGCACTAGGTGCCGATTCCAGGATGGAAAGGCTGGGAAGAGTCAACACGGTATTATCATTACATCCAGAGTTAAAACAAAATAAACCCAAGATTTAGAATTCCGGCTTTATGTGTTCTCATTTCCAGACCCTTTAATATTTCTCATAAATCGTCTACTGACTAACAGAAATAGCAGGCTCCTACAGCACCATAAAGAGCTGTTTAAAGTCTCATTTAAAAGCTAATTTTTATATCTAAATGCTTTTGATAAACTCGTCTTGACAACCCCGTCACAAAGTGCCGTATGACGCCAAAAATGACACCTGTGCATTCCCTATCCTTAGTTGAAAGGCTAGGGAGCATGAAAAGGCTACCCTCATAATTTCCATGGTCGAAAGTCTTCAACCTGAGTTTTACAACCCTCCGTCGAGTATACTCTCCCTCCCATCCCCCTAGTTAGTTTAATAAATCGGGGCTGACTAGCAGAAGCAGCAGGCTACTACAACATCGCAAAGACGTTCAGTTGGTTAATTATATTTATTCAACTCTGGTCAAATCTTTTATAATCAGATAGGCCTAGGTTAATACATCCATCCAATGACAAAGAAGTACAAAACATCATGAGATGAAAGCGATGGAGAAACACATCATTGTGTCATGGACTTGAAGTCTTTTATGCATATCTTATTCGTTGTAAAGTTTTTTTGGAAGAAAATTTTTAAAAATGCCTGTGAAAACTTGGCTCTCTCTCATCCACCAGAAACATTTGGTATTTCCCGTACTTTAAAAAAAGGTAGTGGTTAACTACAGTGAATATAACGAAAAAAGAGTATGACATTCCCCTCCTCTTTACCATTGGGATGGTTATCTTTATTTGTTACTAAATTTTACCCAAAACTGCAATGAAGTAAGTTAATGCCAGAACAACACATTACTAAAAGAATATACAAAAACAATAAATTCTTACTTTATAATATGTAACACGTCTTTGTTAATTAAATTATCAGCTCTATCAGATTTTATTAATTCTATCATCAGATAAAAATAAGTTGTCTATGTGTTATGTCTGTCGAGTGACGTCATGTCATCATGTCGTCATGAAGTTAGTTGTCGTCATGTTTGTTATGACGATGACGTCATTAAACTACTACTACTACTACTAATAACTCACTGCAGCACCAAGCCGCCTGAGGCCAACACAGCTACGCACGCTCCTCCTCCAACCTAATCTATTTAAAGCCTCCCTCTTTACACCCTCCCAGGAAGTTCCCATTTCCTTTAAATCCTTATTTATGACATCCTCCCAACCCAGACAAGGACGACCTGCTTTCCGTGTAGCCCCAGACGGTTGGCCAAAAAGGACAATCTTCGGTAATCTGTCATCCTTCATCCGTAGAACGTGGCCTAGCCATCTCAACCTTTCTTTCATTATAGCCCCAGAAAGCGGGATTGAACCACACTTTTCGTACAACCTACTGTTTGAAATACGGTCAGTCAGCCGGGTACCCAGAACAATCCGTAGGCAATTTCTCTGGAAAACATCTAGTAAATTTTCATCTGCTTTTCGGAGTGTCCATGCTTCAGAGCCATATTTGACCACTGTCATCACTGTAGCTTCCAATATTCTAATCTTGGTTTGTAGGCTTATCTTTCTATTCTTCCAAACTTTTTTTAACTGTGAAGAAACACCCTGAGCTTTAGCTATTCTACTTTTAACATCTTCACTGCTCCCACCATCTTTACTAATAATACTACCAAGGTAACTGAAGCTCCCAACCTGATCAATCTTTTCGTTACCTAAGGTCACCTGTTCATCTTCACTTATTCCTAACCTTAGTGACTTAGTCTTCTTAACATTAATTTTCAAGCCTATTTTAGCACCCTGAACTCGTAAAACCTCTAAAAATTCATTCATTTTGCTCACACTTTCATCTAATATGCTTAAATCATCAGCATAATCTAAGTCCAGGAGCGTTCTTCCTCCCCATTTGATTCCATGGTCTCCAATTGCCTTTCCTGTGCTCCTTAAGACGAAGTCCATCAAAATGATCCATATAAAGGGGGATAGAACACAACCCTGCTTAACTCCTGATTTAATACAAAACCAGTTGCTAACCTCATTTCCTACCTTAACCGCAGCAGTATTATTCTCGTACATAGCGCAAATCACTTTAATGTATTTTTCTGGTATACCATATAACGATAAGACCTTTGTTAACGCTGTTCTATCAACAGAATCGAAAGCTTGCTCATAATCGATAAAACTAAGGACCAAAGGTGTTTGACAACGAAGGGACTTCTCAATTATTAACCTAAGAGTGAAAACATGGTCGACACATCCTCTACCTTTTCTAAAACCGCATTGTTCTTCCCTTAAAACTTTGTCTACAGCATGTCTCAGTCTAAAAAGTATCATATTACTCAGTAATTTGCTACCTACAGAGACCAGACTAATGCCTCGATAATTCCGACATTCACTCTTGTCACCTTTCTTATACAGTGGTTTAATTAAGGTTTTCCTAAAATCATTGGGTACTTCCCCTTTTTCAAAAATCATGTTCATAATCTTCAGTAGCTTATTCCTAACCTCAGAGCCACCATATTTAAGGAACTCATTAATCATACTATCAGCACCTGGGGCCTTATTATTTTTTAATCCTTCTAGTACTGTCGCTAATTCTTCCTCACTAAACAAATCTTCCTTCACATCCAAGGTATCACAAACTTTTTCATTTTCATCTATATCTTTTCCTGCAACTGTATCTCGGTTTAGCACATTCTCAAAATGTTCCACCCATCTTTCTTTAACTTTTTCCTTATCACTAATTGTGACCCCATTTCTATCTTTAACTGGGACCAGTCCGGATCGGCTACTCCCTTTCAATTTATTAACATGCCAGTATAATATTTTACTATTATGCCGTCTAGCCGCATCTTCCAGATCCTCAGCAATTTTATCCATCGCCTCCATTTCACATCTCCTTAGTTCATATTTTAATGCTTTCTCCACTTTCTTTACATTCCTTTTGTTTTCATACGACCTATCGCTCAGATAATTCTTATACAAACCCCTTCGTTCAAAGACAAATTTTTAATTGTAAGAAGATCGTTGACGGATAAATGTTTAATTGTAAAATGACTGAAGAACCTACAATGGCAACAGCCGAGGAAGCTCAAAGAGTCTATGCCAAAAAACTTGCGGCTGATAGAGAAAGTAAGAAAAGAAAGCGTGCCGAGGAATCACAAGAACAGCAAGAAAACAGGCTTGCGGCTGATAGAGAAAGTAAGAAAAGAAAGCGTGCCGAGGAATCAAAAGGTAAAAAACTAAAAAGAAAAACACTCAAAGAGAAATTACAGACCGGGACACAAATGACGACCGGGACAGAGGAAATATAAATGACGACCGGGAAACTCAAAGAGAAATTACAGACTGGGATACCGGGACACAAATGACGACCGGGACACAGGGAATATAAATGACGACCAGGACACAGGTATTTAAGAAAATCGTTCAAAGACAAATTTTTAATTGTAAGAAGATCGTTGAAAGAGAAATTTCTAATTGTAAAATGACTGAAGAACCTACAATGGGAACAGCCGAGGAAGCTGCTCAAAACGAATGTATTCAAGCCGAAGTAGCTGAGTTGGTAAAGCGTTATGTTCCAGGCTCTACGTCCGAGAGGTTCCAGGTTCGAACCTTGGCTTTAGCATTATATGCTCTCTGTAAATTCACCTGAAAACCCTCACAATAAAGTAGGACACGGCGCCAAAAACAATTTCTGGAGTAGAAATACTGAAAGCATGAGGAAGGTACAATATAAACCTACATGATCGAAAACCATTAACCAAATCTTTACAATATCTACTTTTTCATGCGATCCCTCTAAGCCGTTTTAATAACCAAACAAAATTTGTGAAGCTGCTAATTGTGTCTTATGGAAGAAAGTTGGGAGCGATAGTAAGAATGTTAGTTGTAAAAGTTGTATGTTTAATAGAGAGGAGAAGGGGCTTGTACAAGAATTATCTGAGTGATAGATCACATGAAAATAAGAAGAACGTAAAAAAAGAGGAGAAAGCATAAAAACACGAGCTAAGGAGGTGTGAAGTGGAGACCATTGATAAAATTGCAGAGGATCTGGAACACAGTTAGACGGCACAATAATCACATGTTGTACTGGCATGTTAATAAAATTGAGAGGCAGTATTCAATCCGGACATGGCCCAGTCAAAGATAGGAACGGGGCCACAATTAGTGATAAGACAAGAGTTAAAGAGAGATGGGCGAAACATTTTGAGAATGTGCTAAACCGAGAAAGAGTTGCAGGAAAAGATATAGAATAAAATGAAAAAGTTTGTGATACCTTGGATGTGAAACAAGATTTGTTTCGTGTCGAAGAACTAGCGACAGCCCTTAAAGGATAAAAAAAATAATAAGGCCTCAGGTGCTGATAGTGTGGTAAATGAGTTTCTCAAATATGGTGGCTCTGATGTTAGAAATAAGTTATTGAAGATTATAAATATGATTTTGGAAAAAAAGGATGTACCTAGCGATTTTAGGAAAACCCTAATAAACCCACTGTATAAGAAAGGTGACAAGAGCGAGTGTCGTAATTATTGATGCATTAACCTGGTCTCTGTTGGTAGCACATTACTTAGCAGCATGATACTTTTTAGACTGAGAGATGCTGCAGCGTAGACAAAACGGTTGTGTCATATGGATCATTTGATGAACTTTGTCTTAAGAAACACAAAAAAGGCAATGGGAGAACACGGAATCAAATTGGGAAGAAAAACTTTCCTGGGCTTCGATTATGCTGATGATTTAAGCATCCTAGATGAAAGAGTGAGCAAAATGAATTACCTCCTAGTTGTTTTGTGAGTTTAAGGTACTAGAATAGGTAGAAAAAGGTGAAAGGTGGGTAACAGAAAGATTGATCAAGTGGATGGCTTCGCTTACCTTGGTATTATCATTAGTAGAGATGGAGGGAGCAGTGAAAATGTCAAAAGTAGAATAGCCAAGGCTCATAGTGTTTTTCACGGGTTAAAAAAACTTGAACAACAGGAAGATAAGTCTGCAAACCAAGAATAGAATGGTGGAAGCTACAGTGATGACAGTGGTCGAGTATGGTTCTAAAACAGGGTCGCTCCTAATAACAGATGAAGATTTGCCAGATGTTTTCAAGAGAAATTGGCTACGGATTGTTTTGGGTACCGGCTGACTGACTGTATTTAAAACAGTAGACTGTACGAAAAGTGTGGTTCAATCCCGCTTTCCAGGGCTATAATGAAAGAAAGGTTGGGATGACTAGGACACGTTCGATGGATGAAGGATGACAGATTACCGAAGATTTGATGAAATTTTGACTAATTTGATGAAGTTTTTTTTATCTTCTTTTGACTTCACTTTCTGGCTTCTGAATAAAGCCTTAGGTCTTAGCTTGCAATTATCAAATTTTGACTTTTTTGCTCACTTCTGTTTTTCTACACTTTTTTGCCAATTTATTTGAGTTCTCCTAAAATGCTGAATTCCAAGAAGCAAAAATAACGGAAGTATACTTCCTTATAAGAAGTTCAAAACATTTGCAGCAATGAATCAGAAAATTACTATAGTAATGATATTTTTTTTGTAAATTAAATAAACTACACATCTAAAAATCGTTAAATGTCCTTCAGTTTTCTAAATCTATATATTTTATATAGGGCTCATGAGACGTCTTTAGTTTCATTGACTTGAAACAAAAATCTTTGCGCAAGGTTTATCGTGCATATTTCTAAAACCTAACAAGAGCTAAGAGCTCATATGGCACTTGTGACGAGGCGAGAAGAGCTAAGAGCCAAGAGATCATATGGTATGAGCTCTAACAAAATTCTACGAATCAATAGATTGATTTAAAAGGAAAATAAGAGGCTTAATGCCGGTCAGGATTTAAAATAACAGCTCAGGATTTAAAATAACAGCTCTGAGTCACTGAGTCACGACTTTATCAAGTCAAATTGTGCAGCTCCCTGACACGCCTACCAATTTTCATCGTCCTAGCACGCCCAGAAGTACCAAACTATCCACCAAGCTTCATCCCGGATCCTCCACTCCAAGTGTTTTTCCAAGATTTCCCCCTCCAACTCCCCCAAATGTCAAAAGATCTGGTCGGGATTTGAAATAAGAGCTCTGAGACATGAATTCCTTCTAAATATCATGAATTCTAAAGTTCTATTGAAAGCTTCACTATTTACCCCCTCCTATGAAGTTCTAATTTTCTTTTAAATCCTTAATTATATCCTCTTTCCACCCCACTCGGGGACAACCTGCTTTTCATTTGGCCCAACATGGGTGGGTAAAAAGCACAATCTCCCGGAATCTGTCATACTTCATTGGTAAAGGTGCCCTAGCCATCTCAACCTTTCTTTCACAAATCTGGACAAACTGTTGTATAATATCAAGTGGGCCCACAAGCTTGAATATTATCTTCTGGTTGGATTTTCGTTTCATTTAATTATGGACGTTGGATGCAACGTTTTTAGAGCTAATTTTCGATTTATCGACCATGACAGCAGCGAAGAATAAACAGAGTCCTGAAAATAGAGAAAAGGAAATACAAGAGCCAGATTAAAAATGAATTCATAAATCATTTATACTTGAACTAACAGAATACATTCATTGTTTGGTAAAAAAAAAATGTCGTGTCTATCACAGGATAACCTATAAATGAGATTCAAAAATATATATATAAGAAAGCAAAATTCTGGGTTTTTCGATTGTCATTGGTATTGAAGAGTTTTCAATACAAGAAATGTCTTGTCTAGCTTTCATGCTAATGGAAAAAAAAAAGTGGACATAAAAAGCCCTAAATTCAAAGTGTTTCTCAAAAAATATAAACTTTCAATCTCTTTGAGTATGAAATATGACTTAGGGAAGCGGGTTGAATCATTCGATTGTGCGCATTTTGTTTAAGAGGGTGTTTTCTTCAAAACAGGAGAATTGTGTTTTAACCAGTGCTAACTGGATCGGATAACTTTCATCGTTCCAAGAGTTTAGAGATCTTGGCTACCGAGTAAATTTTAGGTCTCTCGAATGGTAATCGAGTGTTAGTTGCACTGACTGTAACTAGTACTATAGTAAAAAATCAATCATATTGGGTTAAGTTGAATTAGAGTAATTATAGTAATCTTACCTATACATCGGTATTAGACTGTTTGGTTCTTGTTGAAAATCCCAAAAATACTCGAGAAGAGAAGTTAGGCTAATCATAATGATTAGTTAGATAAGTCATAATGAAATATACCAAAATATGATGAAAATACTTTTTTTTTAAAATAATTATTATTATTGTTTAAAAATAATACTGTTTTTTAATTATGGAAACTACAGAAGAAAATTATGGAACGCAGGGCGCCCAGAACGCATTATGTTAAATATCTAACGTAACCACCTTTATATATTAAATATTTAATTTAAATATACCTGCATCGTAGTTTTTCTCACTGAGAATAAGCTAATTATAACCGAACGCGAAAAACAAAACGGTTTTTATCAGATCACACCGATCATACTTCTTGAGTGTTTTCTGAATTTTTAACAAGTACCGACTATTTTTTATTGATTAAGGATATTTAAATTAGCTTAGCTTTTTTTGTCAATATTTTAACTTAGGATTCCTAGTCCTACAAAAAAAAGGAAAAGTTTCAGAGGAATTTGAAGTAAAACCTATATATGTATGCATCTCATTGAGACTATGCGTCTTGACTTTACTCCAATTGGCCAAGGCTTTCATCAATTCCAGCAAGTTGATTTAAACCCAAAAACATGTTTTAATAAAAACGCATGTGACTTCTTTAGTCTCATCACTTTGAAATAAAATATAGTTTTGTAATTTCATTGTTTATATTTCTAAAATTGATTTTAAAAAAACAAAGTTTTTCTGATAGAAGTAGAAAGCCATGATAGAAGTAGAAAGCCAAGATGGAACTTACAACGAACAAAAATCGGTGCTTCGCAGTTTATGCAACATATGCTTGTGATATTGGTTCAAATAAACTGACTCGTAGCATTTCCCTAAATTTTTAGATTTGTGAAAAACTAGCGCTTTACTGAAAACTGATCTTACTTGAGAATTGAAATTATATGCTAAAATTTACTGATTTTATGGCAGGTGACAGATTATTAAGAGCCTTACAAATTAGGCTTTTATTTTCTGCAGGGTACTTAAGGACTCTTCTGATTATATTCGTGTTTTTTATCTCCGATTTTGTGTTTTCAGTATTTTATAAATTTAAAGAAATATTACGAGTCAGTTTATTTGAACCAATATCGTAGATGCATGTTGCAGAAACTGCGAAGCAATAATTTTTGCTATTTTTAAGTTACATCTTCACTCTTTACTTTCATCGGAAAAGCTTATTTTTTAAAATCAACAGTAGCAAAAAATTATGAATTACTTCAAGCTACACACCTATGCTGGAAAACATCCTAAACTCAGTGATTTTGTGTTTTTTTTGTCTTTGTTTTTCTACACTGGAACATTTTTGCAATTCAAAATAAAACTACATTTTTCTGTTGTAAAGTCTTATTCTTTTTTTTAACAGAAAAGGGAGAAAAAACTTAAACAATTGGGTTGACAACGAGCAGACATTAATTTGTTTTAAAGTTAGAAAAAGAAAGGCTTTGAAGTACATAGAATGCTTAACAGGATCAAAAATAGTTGACAATTGAACGCAGCACAGATTTATTTTAGGCTGCGTTCAACACATCTCTCATTTTATCTCAAATAACTTCACCCGACTTTCATCTCTCATGAGTCTATCAACAAACGCCTACTCTACTACGTTTTGACTTGATAGCTTTAGAAGCTAATTCAATATTGGGACATCTATATTGTTGATTAGAGAAGAGAAAATTTCCGCGCCGATAACAGACAAAAAACACAATGGCAAACCACAAATATATAAATAAGTTATACGTCAGTAAACTAATATAATAAATTCAGTAATTTTATGCGTAAGCATTGTGTTCGAACAGGGTTGTATTCCCAGTTTCTTTCTTTTTCACTATCACTAGAGACGCTCTTCAGTACATAAGGGTTGCTTATGTGTCAATACGCCACTTACTCTGAATGATTTTGTAAAATAGAAGAATTGATTACAGTTCACTCAGGTGCGTAAAGCTCATCCTTCCAAGGATTTTCAACTCTTAATTTTGAGTTGATTAAGACCCATTCACAAAGAGACTTTAATTATACCGAGATTTAACTTGTGTTAGTTTGAGCAAATCAGATGATTTTTAATAGAAGTTTGTGATCGGCTAAACAATTATGATTGGCTTAAATTAGCGCTAGCTAAAATTCGGTATTCATAAAATCTCACTGTGGGTGGGGCATTATAGGTTTTCTAGAACTCGCGAGAATTACCTAGAGCCACCTTACATTTTACCGTCAAATGTACATTTGGTCACCACAGGTGAATGAGACAAGTATAACTGCTACTAGTGACACTGAAAAAAATAAAGAAAAAGAAAATCATTATAGAAAACTGTTTATCTCAAATAAAACTATATTTTCTTTTAAGAATAGAATATGCTGATAATGGAAGAATTTATATGGCAAAATATAATGTTGAGATAACAGTCTTCGCTGTTTTATTCAAAAATAAAACTAACATAAGAGAAATAGCGTCCAATATTGTTTCGGGAGGCTTAGAGTTAGTTTTATACTTGCGAAAACTGGAAGTTTTGCCATAGTGACTTATAATATATTCCTAATAGGAAGAGGAAAGTGAACAGGTAAATAAAAATAATAAATAAAACAGGCCACTATATTAACATTAACAGGTTGGTAAGATTATTTAATAGGATTAAAGTATGCATTCAGTAAAATAGCAAAGACAATAGGCATCATTAGCAGTAGTGTCAATTGGATGGAGGAAGTTTGGCAGGGAGGGCATGTGTCCCCTACATCCTCATCCCCTTTAGATTTTGAAAAATACAATTTTTGTTTTGTTTTTCTTTGAAAAATGGCTTTTATTGGTATCCTCATTAAAACAACTGTAAAAAAGACAAATTCCCCCCCCCCCCATTTTGCGAAAAGCCCTCGGCTGTAACTTGTGAGAAAAGGACCAGAACATATTTGATTGAATTAATTAGTTTCAAATCCCCCCTCATTTTTCGAGAAGCCCTCGGTTGTAACTTGTACCAAAAGGACCAGAAAAATATTTCCTTGAATTGATTAGTTTCAAATCTAATTATTTCCAAGTCAGTATTATGATATAAACTAGTTCTTTTATTACAGAATGCCCTAAAGTTGCTTAAAAAACAAAACAAAAAATCCCCTTTTACCGCAATTTTCATCAACCAATTTCCACATATTTTCCCAACTTATGTGAAGTATATGTCAAAAATCTAATACATTAGATGGATAAATGTGATTCTCAGTTATCTAATAATAGGAAACTTAACATATCACGTTGATATGTCGATATCAAGTACAAAAATGTTTATTCTGATTCACTCCCTATTTCTGGCGGAATTTCGCAGGGTAAGCTTTTAGGTCCTTTACTATTTTTGGTAATGATTAATCTTGCTAATGAATCAGCCGATAAATTGAAGTTTTTGGATGACATATCACTGCTCGAAAAGTGCAGAAGAAATATTAAGAGCAGTGCAATGGAAATTCTCGAAAACGTTGCAAGTGAAGCAGCCCAGTCAAAAATGAAATTGAACTCCCATAAATCTCATATTATGACCTTTAGTTTTCTTAAATGAAAGCTATAATTTATAACCTAATACCTAATGAAATAATTGCAGCAAAAATTAAATTCTTAAGGGTCATACTGACTGGTGATTTGAAGTGGGAGGCCCACATTTGCTCTATTATTAAACATGGTAGTACATCTTTGTCTCTCCTTAAGCTATTTGCTAAATTTTCTTGCCCAAATTCCGCCTTTATATATCTTTTATCCGTCCACAGCTTGAGTATACTTGCCCGGTGTGCCATTATGGTCTCACGGTGGATCCTTCCGATAGGCTAGAAATTGCCCAGAATAGCCTTGAGAATTATTTTCGGTCAGGGCGAAGTGCCTTGCATTCTCCTCCTCAAGGGATTCCGCCTCCATACCTTGGCAGCCCGACTTGTCACTTTTTTTTTACCAATTTCAGCAATATTCTGCGTCGCAACCCACGCTTTCAATGTATACTCCTAGCCCCTTATTGCCCTCCAAAGCCCCGTTTACCCCGGTCAAAAGCACAAAAAATCCCTGTTTTAAATGCTATTAATGCAAGAACTGATTGTTACAGAAAGACCTTTGTGTCAGCGTTCATTGAAATCAAATAAATGAAAACTGCAATGATTCATGTTAATTTCTCATGTTTATTGTTAATGTGTTAATTTTTTTCTTTCATTTTTATTTGACAGCCCAGTTGGATTTATCGCTGTATCTTTTTATAATGTACCTATGTTTTTACTTATGCCCTCATTTTTATTCATTTTACTTATATTACTTACTTTTACTTATTTTACCTACATTTCACGAATGTACTTATGTTAAGTTCTAATTTTTATTCGTTGTACTCATTTTATTTGACAGGCCAGTTCGGCTCATCTCTGTAGGCTATGTTTTAATATTGCACTTATGTACTTACGTTTTGTTTATGTTGTGAGAGTTTGCTTGATAATAAAGTACTATTCAATTCAAACATAAAACAGTAGGGCAGAGGAAGAACAGCATATCAAAAACTTGCAAAGGAAATATAAGCCATACTGCCAGGGTAGATTAAAATCTGTTTTCTTTTAAAGGTTCTTGGCTTAAAAGTTAAAAACTATTACCTAGAAAACACTGATCTACTATTGAAAAAGGTCAGCCTCTCGTTCATAAATATTTGCTCTCCTAATGCTCCTAAGAATTGTGCGTATGCCTAGCCGTTAAATTTTTTGTTTTTGACATATAAATTCAAGATAGGGACCTTGGGGTCAGGAAAATTACCTTTGATGTATTTTATCAATAATCATCTTCGAATATAAATCTGTTCCGTCCTTTTTGGCATAGTTCTAAGTTCGAGGCACTAACGTAGTGGGATGGGATCGGAAAATAATCAGTGTGAAGAAAAGTACCCCCTTCCCATCCTCTAGTATATGCCTTTGTCGCACCCATCAACAAGGCTTTATATGCTGTTAGTATTTACTTTATTCAACATACACCAAACGAACCTGCTTTTAAAGGAATTAATAGATGGCTTTGGTAGAATAACCGGATTTCCTTAGTCAGATGCTTCGAAGGTAAACCGGGTCCTCAGAAATACAGCGGGAGATCTCATTTTTCCATACATGTAGTTCTATCAGTTTGGCACTCCTGTAAAGATGGATGTGAAATTTTCCTAATGAAAATAGCCGGAAAAATAAAACAGCTTATTGCCAAAGATGATATGTAACAAGAATGTAAGGCGGTC